>NC_056743.1:1346592344-1346619844 GCF_019279795.1 Protopterus annectens | reverse complement strand
GTCCCTAAGTCTCTCATCACACTTTCAGTGTTTTGTGTACTGCCACCTATGTGGTAATTCATGGGTAAATGTTTTTTCCAAAAGGGGATAACTATTGGCATTAAGCTTGAGCCCATGGCTCTGGCACCAAGCATCTGTTTCTGTAAGGCCCTTTTGTAGAATATCTACATCATTTGGGGATTCAATAATGGCTCCCAGTTTTCAGTCATCTGCGAACTTTGTTAGCCAGAGTCCCTTAGTGTTGGCCTGTACATCAGAGAAGTAGATGCCAAATAAGAGCAGTCCTAGGACTGAACTCTGAGTTACTCCACTTGTCACTTGTCTAGAGCTGGATTTGGAATCGGCTACTTTAACAGTCTGGGATCTGTCAGTAAGCCAGTTGGCAACCCATCGAGTGACTTAGGGATTTATGCCCAGTTTAGTAAGTTTATATATGATTCCAGAGTTGGGGATGGTATCGAAGGCCTTGGTAAGGTCCAGATAAGCTGTGTGGACTGCCTTACCCTTGTCCGCAGCTCTGGAGACTGATTCGAAGAAGTCAATCAGGTTCAGGAGACAAGATCTGCCCTTCACGAACCCAAACTGGGTGGGGTCCAGTGTTTGAAGGTTGCCAATGTCTTTGTTTATAAGTTCCATGATAATGCATTCCATGCCCTTGTAGATCAGGCTTGTCAGACTGATGAGACAGTAGTTCCCAAGATCCAAGGTGGATCCCTCCTTGTGGAGTGGGATAACTGTAGCTGTGCGCCACTCAGTGGGCATGAAGCCTGTGGTGAGGCTATGATTAAACATGACACTTAGGTGAGGTGCCAGTTCATTTTGTAGTTCATGTAGTACACAGCCTGGGATGCCATCTGGTCCCATGGATGCTGTATTCTTAGCTTTGGAGAGTGCAGTTTCTACCTGTGTGGCCATGATTACTGGAATTTGGCAATCTTTTGGTATTGAGATGGGCCCTTTAGGGGGTGAGAGGGGGGTAAAGTTTGCACTAAATCGATCTGCCAGTATACTGGCAACATCCTTGGGATCAGTATATTTAATGCCATTCTGTTGTAGCTCAGAGCAGATCTGAGCACTGCCATTTAGATACTTGATATAACTATAGAATGCCTTGTGGTTGTCTTTGGAATCTTTGGCAATTTTATTTTCATAACTAGCTCTGGAGGATTTTATGAGGGATCTCAGCTTCTTACTGAGGCTGGTAAGGAAGTTTTTTGCATCCTGGGATTTTCCCCTTTTCTGCAACAGTTTCTTCCTTCTGTTGTATAGTTTGTTTATGGCACGAGACCACCAGATTGGCTTCCTTTTTTTGGAGGAGAGCGTCTTGGTTCTATTTGGGATGGCACAATTCATGCATGAGTGGGTGTGCTTGTACAGTGCCTTAATGTAGGATTCAGCAGTCAAACTTTCAGCTCCCATGTTATTTATTTATTTATTTATTTATTTATTTCCAGTTTGATTACCGGGGAAGTCCACTGGGCCCAAGGGACCCGTTTTCAGTGGAGGCCCAGGGAGAAAAGCTCCAAATAGAGTATACAGTACAGATATAGTAATACAGAAATGTAAAGATACATTATCTAGAACAAATTGCAACAAAGGTACATACAGTGTTGCACAATAGTCAGACAAACATCATTGTAGATGATCTTAAGGGTTATACAGGTTCATTTATGAGAGCACTCATTGCATAGTATGTGGGGAACACACTTTACATACACACCTTTAAAGTAGAAATATAAAACATTTACAAGCACACTTTTAATGTATGAAACTATTTACAATATAATTTGATGAGGGTTAGGTAGCTCTAGGAATTGAAGAGAGCTTGGATACAGTCATAGAAAAACAAGCTATGGGAGATTTAGAGAGCTTAGGAACCTGGGAGAGAAGAAACAAAAACATTTTTTGGGCAAGTAGTTTGGAAAATTTAGGTAGGGTGAAGGCAGGTACATTTCCATTTAGTGGGCAGGTGTTTGAAAAGCTGGGTTTTGAAGTTTTCTGAGTTTGGTATAGTTCTTAGAGTGGAGGGGAGAGAATTCCATTTTTTACCTAGTGAGAAAGAGAGGAGGAGTTGGCCAGCAGGACGTTTGGGCTTATGGATAGCTATCAGGTTTTGATGTTCAGATCTGAGAGTTCTATTAGGGGTATAAGGGGGAAGGATATTAGCTAGAGCTGGACATTTAGAAGGGTGAAATATGAGTCTATGAGCAGTGGTGAGCTGGAGGTAGTTTAGGTAGTTTGGGAGTTCTAGCCAATTCAGAGATTGCAGGTTGCGGCAATGATGGGTGGAATGTTTGGATTTGGTGGCAAATTTAGAAATTTTATTATAGCAGTTTTCTAGTTTGGAGGTGATAGAGGAAGACAGGCTGGTAAGGAGAGGAGCTCCATATAGTAAGGAGGGAAGAAGATAGGTAGTGGCCAGAGTGTGAGAAAAAGTGATTATTCCTGTATAGCATATCAAGTTTTTGGTGGGTTCTCTTAATATTTTGCAGAATGTGGATGTCGAACTTAAGGTATTCATCTATAGTAATGCCAAGTAGTTTGGCGGATGGAACCACTTCTATAGGTGAGTTGGTTTGACTCAGAACTCTGAAAGTATCTTTGCTATAGGAATGAGTCTTTGTTGGGGGGAACAGTAAAATTTTAGATTTATTGGCATTGAGAGAGAGAGGTGGTTTTGGCGCATCCAGTTTTTGGTGGTTGAAAAAGCAATTTGAGTTTTAGTGAGCAATTCAGAGAGGTTAGAGGCAGAGCAGACCAAGGTAGGATCATCTGCATATTGAATGATTTTGGCATCAGGAATCGCAGAGTGAAAGTTATTAATAAAGATGTTAAAAAGCATTGGCCCTAGGATAGAGCCCTGAGGTACACCAGTAGGAGTAGCTAAGAAGAGGGAGGTGGAGTTTTTCCATTTGACTGACTGTGATCTGTCTGATAGGTAGCTGGAGAACCAGAATAAAGTGCTTGGTGAAAGATGAAGATTTGAGAGATGAGAGAGGAGGTGTTTGTGGGAAACAGTATCGAAAGCTTTGGACAAATCTAGCAATACAGTAGAGACCAGGTGTCCAGAATCTTGGGCTTGATTGACAGTTTCTAGGAAAGACAGTAGGACAGTTATGGTGCTGTGGCCTGGGCAGAAGCCATGTTGGGTAGGTGTAAGAAGATTGTTTTGGATTAGAAAAAGCATAAGTTGGAGGTGAACGCACTTTTCAAGAATTTTAGAGATTGGTGAGAGTAGTGCAATAGGGCGGAAATTTGAAATATTGGTGTTTTTGCCTCCTTTGTGGAAAGGAAGAATATAAGCTGAGCGCCAGAGTTTGGGGATGTATGATTCCTTTAAAGATCTGTTAATAATGATGTTGATTGGGAGAGCTATACCGTCAGCAGCACATTTTAGGAAAGAGGAGGGAATATTGTCAGGAGCATTAGAGCAAGGTTTAAGTTTGCATAAAAGTTTTTTTATAAAGTTAGTAGAGACAGGTTTGAGGTTGAACATAAGGGAGTGATTATTAGGGGAATTAGATGGGGAAGAGTGAGAGACTGGAAGGTTGTTGTTGGGGAATGTCTTGATTAGGTCTGATATTGTTTCTATGAAAAATGAATTAAAATCTGAGCTGATTTCAAGGTCTGATTTACTAGGGTCAGGACAGGGATTAATCTTGGAGCCAGGATTGAAAAGTGAATTAATAGATTTCCAGAATTGCTTAGGGTTTTTGTTGTTATTAGACTAGAGCATAATATAGTAGGATTTTTTTTATCCTTGGTGATTAGCTGTTTCACATGGTTACTAAGTTGTTTATATTGAAGGAAGGTATTTGGCAGGTTTTTTTTTTTGTTAAAGCCGACACAATTTGTCTCTTTGGAGCATAATTTGTTTAGTATGCTTGGATAGCCAAGGAGCTGTATTAGTTTTTATTCTTTTGTTTCTTAGTGGGGCTACAGAATTTAGGGTATCTAGGAAGACAGAGTTGAAGTAGTCTGTAGCACTGTCAAGTGGGAGGGTTTTTAGAATTTGCCAGTCCATTTGTTTAAGCATATTAGAGAAGATTGTGGGGTTAAAGTTACAAAAGTTGCGAGTAAGAATGTATTGGTGCTGGTGAGGAGAAGAGTTAGTTACACGTTGAATGAAAGCTGGGAAGTGGTCACTAATGGAATCAGGAATTGTGCCAGAGTTGGTTATTTTATTTGGATCAGAGACTAGGATCCAGTCAATAGTAGATCCAGGGAGGTTAGTTTTGTTAAGTCGAGTGATAGGGTAGATTTTTTTTGAGTGAAGTTATAGAGGTTAATGGATATGGATGGAGAGGAACTATTGACCTTGTTCCAGTCAATATTTACATCACCTAGAATGTAGGTTTCATATTTAATGTTAGTAGATGCCCGTGGAGGATATCTTCGAAGATAGAGATGTTGTTACCAGGAGATATATATAGAGCAATAAAGCAGATGTTTTTATGTTTGTTCAGTTTTAGTAGTCCAGCTGTAAGTTCAGTGTTATTGAATTGAGGAATTGGAATTTGGAGGGGAATTAAGGTGAGTAGGTCAGAGTAGACTAAGGCAGTGCCACCACCTTTTTTATTTAATTGGTCATTTCTAAGGATGTGAAATCTTGGGGGCAGGATCTTTGAATCGGACAAATGGGGTTTAAGCCAAGTTTCAGAGATGGCTAGGATGTCTGGTTTGTTACGGCTTAGCCAAGCTTGAAATTGGTGGACTTTGTTGTTGAGACTCTGGGCGCTAATTGTGAAGATTTTTATGGAGTTGTAGGGGTGGGAGGTACAGGGGGGGAGGAGGCATTAATAATGGTATTGGGACCGGGGTTGGGGTGGATATCACCAGCTAAGACTAGGTTGTTGAAGAAGTTAATCTTGAGCCATTTGTATTTGAAAACTAAGAATTTAAGAAGATCTAAGATTAGTTTATGTGTCTGTTTTGTAGCAAAGGTGGAGAAGATTTTAATGTGGAATAGATGTAGAGAATTAGGCTGGAAGATGGAAGGGGAGATAGAGTGGAAGTGAGAGTAAGAGTAAGGATAAAGGTTGGAGTGTATGGAGGTTATTTTTGTAGGTAGAATTGGGCAGGCATTGGAGGACAATGAAGTGGTATAGCATAAGGGAATTAGTAAAATGAGGAGGAGGCAGGGAGCCAGGTGGGTGTGGAGGATTATTAAAGGCATGTTTGTGCAAGGGGAGAAAGATTATATATAGTTGTGGAGCAGAGAAAAAGGCTATGCAGGAGTGAGGGTTTAGTAAGAGGAACAGATTTTCTTAGAATTGTAAGAAGGGGTGGGGAATGTAATTGATTAGGGAAGTGGATAGAGTGAATGTAAGTAAGTGGGCTGGCTATAAGTGGGTGGAGTAAGGAGGAACGGTATCTATTGGTTATTTAGGGAGGATGGGTGGGGGATGGGAAGAATAAATGTAGGAGTGATGGGGCAGGTGGAAATTGGGGGCAGGGTAGGGGGGTGGAGTGAGCCCACAGGGCGAACAGAGCAGGATACAACTAAAGGAAGAAGGGTCTCAGAGAACAATCTGTGAGCTGCTGATAGCTGGGTTGCTACCAGGAGGGAAAGGGGAAGTATAGAGCTGGAAATTCTGTGTTACTGATAGCTGGAGGAATAGCTGGGTGCAGTTATTAAGCAAACTGATGGATCGGCTAGGGAATTTAAGAGCAGTCTTAAACAGCAGAGATATGTATTGCAAGATTCTAAGAGGGAGAGAAGAGATAGGAGTGTGAGAAACAAGCCTAGTTGAGGGAGCGACCTGGACAGGGAAATAGTTTTACAGCTGAGCTAGAGATAGGGGATAGCTATTATAGACTTAGGGAAGGCTGTGATAACAGCTGCAGGAGACATGGGTGTCATGAAGTTTGTCACTTCTTACTTGAGTAGCATGAAGTTGGCTTTGGAGAAGTTTTTTTACAGAGGTTTCTGTAGTGGGGGGGTGGGGGTGGGATGTGGATGCCAAGGGTGATTTGCTTATGGTCAGATCTGACCAATGAGGGGGTGGCCACTGGTGTAGAGCATCTATCTCCCATGTTGGTAATGACCAGGTCTAGGATATTGGAGCCCCTGTTGGGACAATGGATCAGTTGATCCAGGGTGTTGGAATTTATGAATTCCAAGAACCATTGGGAAAAGGTGTTGGTACCCAAGTTGAAGACTGAAGATTTGAAAATTGAAGAATCACTGAAGTTTTTGAAAATTTTGTGGGGAAAGGACCAGGGAGGTATATTCAGCATTATTGAAAATAACTTATCTTTCTCTTTAGTCTTTGCACATGTCCTGACATCTTTAAGGATACTGAAGACCCCAACAGAAGGCATGAACATATTCTAGGATAGGAGCTGTTACTGCCTACCAAAATTCAAACAATGTGAATTACCATGTTATGACAATAAATCAAGCTGGCAACTCTGAGAGTTTACAGAACCCATCAAATCGAAAGTCTAAATTGTCCTAACTGTAGTGTATGACACCATCTCAGCAGCAGTTACTCATTGGCAACTCCGTTATATAAACTTTTATAGAGGTAAACAGGACTTAAGGCACCCAAGTGTAATTAGACGGGACTACTGAACTAAAACTGTAGTTACTAACGTTCAAAAGACTATCAATGTATTACTAATTAAAATATAAATATGCGCTGTGGAAGACAAGATTTTTTAATGTGATTCCAAAACAAGTATTCTAAGGTACTGAATAAAAACAGGCAGAGGTAAAAAAATGCTTGATATGGTATTTATATAAGCAGGAACTATTAAAACATCCACTGCATTCAAGGGGTTTATGAGCAGAAGGTTGCTGAGATGATTTTAATTCTTAATAAAGCTAATTGTTTATTATTAATTACTAAATATTAAACTATTTAGAAGGCTAAATCCTATGCATCTTGTATAAAAACAAGACATAACTAGGGCTGATGCAAAATAAAACTGCACAAAACATAAAATTATATAATCTAAACTTAACTTAGAATAACAATTAAAATCAAAACTTTAGACATCTAACGGTTGCTGAATTGCCCCTTTGATGGTCTAAATAAACATCCCTAGAAGGATGGAACTTCAGTGACCTCCTAAAAGAAAACTTCCCTAGAAGCATGGAACATCAGGGACCTCCTAAAAGAATAATTACGGTCACTAACCTAGTTAGGGAAGACAGCTGATTCTGCAGGACTGGAGCAAGACTTAAGAAGGAAACTCTCCAATGTCAAAAACTTAACCAATAGAATAGCCAGCAGCAACTCATGTGAAGACATGAGGTATCTAATCAGGGGTTAATGTCTAAGAATGGCCCTATGGTAAGCAGGACACACATTATAAAGGCATAAAAGGTGAAAGTCAATATTTTAAAGACACATCTAGTGGTGCAGTAGATAGTGTTGTCGCCTCACAGCAAGAGGCTTCCCAATTCAATATTTTTGGCTGGGGTGCCTTCTATGTGGAATCTGCATGTCCTCCCTGCATTTGCATGGGTTTCCTCGAGGTGCTCTGGTTTTCTACTACATTCCAAAGACATGCAATTGGGTGGATTGGACACTAAATTAGCCATAGGTTTGACTGTGCATCCAAGTGTGTGGTGTGGAAGAATTACTGTTGTAGGACTAGTCACCCAGCAGTGTAAACCTTGGCTCTAGATGATTATTACTGCTGAAGTAACATCCCAGCCCCTTGTGAAAAATGGGAAAAAGGGGTTGTGGATGGATGGATGGATGGATGGATGGATGGATGGATGGATGGATGGACTGCCATTACAGAAAACCACTACTGATCTCATAACACTGAAGTAATATGGGTGTCATGAGAGAAGCACAGTTCAATGACCTGGTAGCAGAATTCTATACCTGTTGCACCTGAATTATAATACCATCCATAGGCCTAAGGTAGACAGCATTACAGTAATTCAGGAGTGAAGTAACCAGTGAAGGAACCACTGTTGCAAAGCGTTCTTTAGATAAAGTAAGATGTTTTGACGACAGCTAACATCTGATCCTTAAGAGTCAGCTTGTCAACAGTCACATATTATTCTGGTTGTAATAATAATGAAAGCAATATATATATATATATATATATATATATATATATATATATATATATATATATATATATATATATATGTATACATCTATATGCACACACTAGAGACAGGCCCAAATACTGCACATAAGGGTGAACATGCATAAGTCCATGGAACACAGCATACAATTCAAAAGCATTTATGCAGCAGCACCAATCTTTTTATTTATTATTTTAATTTTGGAATAATGGCATAAGAACATAATTAACTGATTTTAAATTTTTACTTTTGAAATTAATTGATGTGATTTTAATTGCTTGGAAAACTAATTATTTATTAATTATTAAATATTCTAATATTTAAAAAACTTAATCATACAGATGGCATAATGGTTAAGGTCTTCATCTCCAATGAACAAGGTGCAAGGTTCTAATGCCACTATGGAGTTTGCATTTTTTCCCTGTGTCTTGTGGGGTTACACCCAACTCCTTAAAATATGCTGAGTGTTTCTACCTCAAACTCACCAAAGAGTGGAGTTGAGAGCAGCAGCACAGACTCTAAATGTTGCCTAGAGGGTTAAGTGTTGTATAGACCAAGTGCTTCGGACATAACCTCTGGTGCACTGTATCCTCTAGATAGGAGAACATGGATTACAGACTGTGGACCATGTAAAGGCTAGCCATGTGACAGTGTAAAATTGGCTCTAGATGATATGGTTGTGTTGACTAATGTCACCAAAAAAGGGGCATGAGTATGGGTACTAGCTGGTGATAAGTGGGTTGAGGATCCAGCCTACATTGCCCTATGCCAGAGATCCATGCTAATGGTGGGAGGATTGTATGTGCCCTGTTGGCCATTGTGCTTCCACCATAAAGTCTAGCAGCCCTAGGACAATAAGCTACTGGTCTGCCTGTGTCCAGTTGCTCAGCTTGGATTACTTGGGATGGTTTGTCACATGAAAGCTGGGCATAAAACCAACCAACCTGCTAAACATGAACTAAGGATTATTACACTCACCATAGGTTCCCTGACAGTACAGAGTTTGGAAGTAGATGGCATGATGGTATGGAGCAGGCTGGATATCCACTGTATTCAGGAGACAAGATGGAAGGGCAGTGCAGGAAAGCCATTCCAAAGTCTACTACTCAGGAGGAGGACAGACAAGAAATGGTGTGGGAACTGTGGTGAGGGACAGACTTCAAATGACAGTGAAGGATGTCATCAGAATTAGTGACCGACTCCCATGTAAAGACAGGGCAGTATTCATAATCTCAGCCTATGACCTGAGGCTCTGAGGAACAGCGCACTGAGGCAGCAGTTGCAGGACCTACTAAATAAAGCAATGTGGGACCTGAATGTACATACTGGCACAGACAGGACAGAATATGAGGACTGCCTGGGTCCATATCAGTGTGGCAAATGAAATAAGAAAGGAGAGATCATTGTAGACTTCTGTCTGGCAAATGGCTTGACAGTAGCCAACACATGGTCCAGCAACAGAGAGACAGTCATAAGATCACATAAAGAGTGGCCAACATGCAACTCAGGTAGAGTTCCTCCTAGTAAGGAAAGGGTACTGTGGTAGAATCAGTGACTGAAAAGTCATTCCCAGTTGGCCCACAGCATAAACTACTGATTGCCACAATCAGCTGAAAGCGGTGGTATGAGAAGGCTCTAAAGTCATCACAGACTAGGTTGAAAACCTGGAAGTTGACTGGACAAAAAGCACAAAAGTTTAAGGAATTACTCAGGGCTCTAACACCTCAGAAAGAAGAGGAAATAAGTGGAGGTGAAGAAAAATGGCAGCGCCTCAAAACAGTATGTTTGAGGACTACAGCAAAGATATGAGGCTAAACCAAGTATGGAAATAAGGCACATAAAAAACACTGGTGGTGGAATGCAAAAGCCCAGGAAGTCATCAAAAGAAAGAAAGAGGGCAGGAAAAAGTGGAAGAAAGAAAAGACAGACCAGGCTAAGCAAAAATACTGACTGGCTAAGAGAGCAGTTACAATAGTGAAGAACAAGGCATCAGAGGCACTCTGTCAGCTTCTGGAAAGTGACTCAGTACATGGCACAAATAAACTCTATCAGGTTGCATGGCAAAGACAGAAAAATATAGAAGCTGTACTGCCCCAGACACTGCCTACAATGAAAGAAGAGGAGGAGCCCACTCTCAAAGAAATAAGAATATCACTGTGGGAAATGAAATCAAGGAAAGCAGTAGACTCAGATGATGTCACAGCAGATCTATGAAGATGCTGGTAGAGTTAGGGGAGAAATGGCTCCAGATGGTACTCATGACAGTATGGAGAGAAAGGCTTATACCAGATTACTAGAAAATAAGCACACTAGTACGGGTGCACAAGAACAAAGGAGACATTCACAACTGTGGTCAGTATAGAGGGATCCAACTATTGTCACACTGCATAAACGTTTTGGAGAGGGTGATTGATAAAGGAATGCACAGACTAATAGAAAGTAAGATGGGACATGAGGAGTTTGGATTCAGATCGGTCTGTAGCACAACTGACCTCATGTTTGCAGTGAGACAGACAGTTAAGAAGAAGTTATAGATGAGGAAAGAGCCCATCTGGTCATTCTTAGACTTGGCAAAGGCATATGACAAGGGCAAAAGAAAGCTGATTTGGGCAGCCTTGTGATGGTTGGTAGTCAGAGAAACATGGGAAGAATTGGTGCAGGCTATGTACAAGGACCCAATGACACAAGTATGAACAGTGTTTGGACTGAAAGAGAGGTATGCAGTGAAACTGGGTATGCATCAGAATGAACTACATTATCAGACAAGAATTAGGGGAGAATTCAACAAAGTTGCTGTATACAGATGACGTAGTATTACAGGCAGACTCCGAACAAAAACTTCAGCAAATGATAAAAGAAAGGAATGCACAGCTGAAGGCACAATGGATGAAACTGAGTACAAATAAAAGATTTGTAATGACAGCAAATTGTGGAAATCAGAACAAGATAAGTACTGAGATAGAAGGGAAGATAGTGGAACAGGTTAACAGTTTCATGTACCTGGAAGGTGTGGCTGGAGAGAAGGGAAGTTTGAATTAAGAGGTCAAAGCAAAACCAATGGTGTACCATAGGGCTCAGTTCTGGTTCCTGTCCTGTTTGGCATATATTTCTCAAAGCTTCAGGTCAGTACTTCTGGACTAAGGTTAATTAAGTTTGCAGATGACTGCAAATTGGGTGTTGTTATTTGATCTTCAACTGATTCACAACCAACGTATCCTTTACCTCTGGAACAAACTTTTACTATGTGAAGCAGAGTAGCTCTCTTGTCACCTTCAAGTTTAGCCTGTACAAGTGAATGGTCAGCTTCAAATTCTCTCCCAGTCTATCCTGACTTGCCCTCCCTGAAGCTAGATGGAAATTTTGAATATAAGTATTTGGACTAGGTTTGAAATGTTCTGCAGACCTATCAACCTATAAACCTAAAGCTAGAATAAGAGGGGCTACAGCCATCTAGCACAGGGTGTCAAACGTAGTATATGACAGAAGGATGCCAAAGAATCTGAAAAAGTAAGGTTTAGTACACAGTGGTATGACCAGTACTACTGTATGGTACAGAAACCTCAGCAATGAAGGCATAAAAGGTGAGGAAGCTATATAAATGTATGTATATATATATATATATATATATATATATATATATATATATATATATATATATCAATCATACATATATACACACACACACACACACACACACGCACACACACACACACACACACACACACTTATATATATATATATATATATATATATATATATATATGGGTTCACTTCAATTCACTGAACTTTCAATTCACTGACTTTCATTTCACTGACACCATTTCACTGAAATTCATTTCACTGAAACTTCATTTCACTGACAACTATTATTACAAAGTAAATGGAATATGCCCCCTTCCCCACTGTAGTGCGACCCTGGGGTTAGAATATATAGTTAGGGGGGTGTGGGGGGCAGAGCCCCCCACATCGGGGGGTGTGGGGGGTGCAGCCCCCCACTTACTTTTCTTTTACTAAGCAATATTATATCAAAACGTAAGAATATCATATGAAATGAAGTGGGGGGCTGCGCCCCCACACCCCCTAACTATATATTCTAACTCCAGGGTCGCACTACAGTGGGGAAGGGGGAATATTCCATTTTATTGCTAATAATAGTTGTCAGTGAAATGAACTTTCAGTGAAATGAAGTTTCAGTGAAATGAATTTCAGTGAAATGGTGTCAGTGAAATGAAAGTCAGTGAATTGAAAGTTCAGTGAATTGAAGTGAACCCATATATATATATATATATATATATATATATATATATATATATATATATATATATATATATATGGGATCCGTACAGATGCTCGACTGCATCTTTCACCGAATCCCAATTTGCTGAGCATACTTCCGCAAAAGTTCTTTTCACCAAAGCAGCACTTTCCCGTATGTATGCTTGTTGCTCCGGTCGTACTACGGTGCGGTAAGGGAAAATTCCCTTTTCCACACTGTAGTGCGACCTCAGAGTGAGAATATTAATGTAGGGGGGGTTGCAGGGAGGCTTGCCCCCCTGCATTCAAGTAGTTTTTATGTTTTTTTTCTTTTAACATACTTTAACGAAAGCGCTTTTTCAATGAAAGCACATTCGTTAAATGTCATGACCTTTTAGTTAGAATTTCATCATTTTCCATGGGAAACATGGAGGAAAACTTCAGTAATGCCTAAAGGATACTAAACTACTTTAAACATCTAGGTAATTCCACAGATATTCACATACCTTTCATTGAGAAGAGGACAGCATGGACAGGAAAGGGAAGGATTGGCTAAGGTCTGCCAACTCACTGTTGAAACACAATGGAAAGCAAAGATAGAAGCACCCTTTTTTAGAGAGATGTCATGGGCGCACTTTGATTATACAGTGCCATGCATCCCTAGTGGCACTTTGCCAATTTATGAACTGATGTTATTGAATGGGCTTGAAGTCTTGCCTAACAGGAAGGTAAAGCTTCATATATTTTAAAAATTCTTGGGATAATACCTGGTTTGGAGGCATTATTTTCTCTGAAATAATGATTTTGTTTTCACTGTGCAATGTTTTAGTGGTATCAGGTGTATAGACTTCTTACAATACAAAATTTAGTTTGTCTTTTTGTACTTTACATTTTCTTTTTATAAGTCCATAGGTAAATACTAGGTTAGCTGCCCTTCAGGCCATTTTAAGCCTAACCAATTTCCCTTTTGGTACTTAAATTAATCTATACCATTTAGTGTTAGATTGGTCTTACCCATCCCATGGTTGATAATTATATAGTACCCCTAGTGAGAATAACTGGGATCATACCATAGAGAATTTGATGGAACCCATGTATGGGAAAACGTATTTAGGAGCTGCCTCTGTCCATCAGTAGTACAAGTAGCAGTCCTAGGGTGAATTTTGCATTACCTATGCATAGATCCAAGATGTGCTTTAATATGTACAGTGATGAGTTTTGTTTAATGTGGATGAGGAGTCTGTTACAGAGCACTGGTATCCTCTGTGCAATAAATCTGTTCCTCCAATTTGTTCTCTTGGTGTTACAGAAGTGGGTTAGCTCCCTAAACTGAGTATTTCTGATGTCATTTGACTTGCTTATGTGCAGTGAATCCATCAGTATTGGGTCGGAGGATGCCTTGTATGCCAGACATAGGTCACCTCTTAGCAGTATGTAGGATTCTAAGTATAGTGAGAGGGCTTTTTGTCAGTCCACGTAGGACATATTGTTTAGGCCTTGTATCCCTTTAGTAAGGTACCTCTGTGGACATTCTAGTTATTGCATGTGTCAGAAAGGGTCTACTTCTAAATTTTGAAGTTTCAAAACTCTGAATTTCTTATGGTTGAGACCATAAGATCAAAGTTTTGAAACTTTGAAATGTAAATAACAAAAAAAAATCTATTTTTTACATTTTTGCAAGGGGCAGCCCCCCCCTTCACCCCTCACACCCCCTGCTAATTAAATATACCAACTCCGAGGTCACACTACAGAGAGGAAAATGGTAAATATACCATCCTGCGCTCTATGGCGATCTCCACTTAAACGGTTTGAAGTTTCAAAACTTCCATCTTATGGTCTTGACCATAAGAATTTCAAAGTTTTAAAACTTTGAAATTTAGAAGTATACAAGTCTGGACATATCCATGCCAAAGGAGACATTATACTCAATAACTTGCCTATTAAAAACTGGGTAAACTGGAATAATGACATCCTTAGAGCTAGAGACAATTGCTTTGTTCATAAGTTGTGCAGTATAGAAGGACTTTCATATGACATAGGACACTTGTTGGTTGAAATTGAATTCACTATCCACATAAGTTCTCAAATCTTGAACAACTTGATCAGCTTTTAGGGGCGTATTGTCATTTTGGCAGTTTCTAGGGGTAGATGACTTCCCAAAGGATACAATAATGCATATATATTTTTGGTTACATTATGATCACCATTTCTTTGTGAAAATGGTATGACACTAGCTGAGTCTTCACCTTGCTGATCTTGATCGACATTAACATTGCACATGGTGGCAAAATAAAGTGACGTTATTTAACTGATAGTCCCATCTAAGGTTTAAAAGTGACATGAAACAAAAATTAAGAGCACCAGCATCAAATATATGTATAATTTCTAAAAGTGCATAATGATGCTTTAGAAGTGCTGCAGTGTGAGAAACTTTGTTTTTCTGCTCAACAAACCACCAGGCTTAAAGGTTGGGATTTGGCATAATGTTAAGGTGTTTATCTCACAAACAAGAAGTACAGGGTTTTTCTCACTGTGGGAAATTAGATAGCCTTAAAATGGCCCACAGGGGCAGCTAGCCTAGTACTCACCTATGAGCCTAATGATACCTAGAATGAAATATTGTAGGGGGTGGCTTTGGAGTGAAACACAGAAAGCTCTCCATGGGATGTCACATTCTGGTACTTCTTGAACCGAAAACATTGTGAGAAGAATTGCCACACAGCATCATACCAAGACATTTCAAACACTTAAACAGTATTAAAATATACACTCACTCTATAATGATATCTGACCTATCCACCAGGTAGACTCACATATTCTTAGAGTAAGTTCATACCAGTTTCTAAGAGTAGAGCAGGCTAATTTGAGATCTGGTGCTGTGTGTGTGTGTATGAGCATGCATGTGTGTGAGTCATGTGCTGGACTTGCATCCCTTCCAGGATTGTGCGTCTGCTTTATGCCCTTTACGCACTCAGTGTTGTGATGATCAGACATTTTACAGATCAGACATATTACAGAAATTGTATGAAAGAGATGCAGAAACCATGAAAGCAAAGATATTGTTTATTTTAAGTTTGTATGTGTTAAGTGGTTAAACCATGACAGAATATGTTAAAACTAAGGAATCAGAACAGGCATTTAAGAAGTAAATTATCACAAACTAAAATAGATATTTACACTGAAGTATGATAATCTCTGAAATTCTCTAGGAGGTTTCTGAGCAAGACAATGTTCTAATGACAAAGGTGACCTAAGTGAAGCTGTTTAACATTATTACTACCCACCTTGGAATTAAATAATGCAAAATGCATAATAATAATAGTACTCGAAATTAAGCAGATTTTTATAACTGATTCTTTTCAAGTACATATATATATATATATATATATATATGCTTTAAAACCTCATTTTCTCAGTTTCTATAGTTAATGGAAGTATTTCTGAACTAGAGCTTTCTGTAAAGAAATGGTAATTTAATTCTACTGAAATATGTTAGTTTTACTCTTTTTTACATGTCTGATGGGTTATTCATAGGTGTGTGTGTGTGTGTGTGTGTGTGTGTGTGTGTGTGTGTGTGTGTGTGTGTGTGTGTGTGTGTGTGTGTGTGTGTGTGTGTGTGTGTCTGTCTGTCAATAAATAGTTACTTAGAAATTTTACAGGGCTATATTGCATATTATACAATGACTCCCTATTACTATTCGAAAATGTGCATGCTGATTGGCCCAGCCCAACCAGCGTGCCCACTGTAAATCCCACAATATACCAATGGAAAAAGGTCCGGTCACCTGGACTTTTTTCCTTTGGTATGAAGTGCCCCAAAACCTTTTTTTTACAATAAAAAAAAAAAAGAGAGAGAAAACAGAGCAAAAGAGATTTTCTTTTCTCCGTTGTTTCCGTTTCAAAGCATTGATGTACTGGGTATGTATGGGAACACAAGTCCCATACGCATGCTCAGTACATCAAAATGAAGAAGCAGTATACCACAACCGGCGGAAGAACAGTAATCCACCGTTATACAAAGACATTATTTAAGAAAAGTAAGCATTTTTTTTCTTAAATAATGTCATTGTATAATAGCAATAACTAACTCCGTGGTTGTGGTATATTGAAGATTTACCCACGGTTGCCTTTGTTTAATCACTCGGGCTTCTCTCTTGTGATTAAACCACACCAACCATGGGTAAATCTTCAATATACCACACCACATCATCGGTTATTGCTTTAATAGTCTATTTTGTCAGCAAGACTGTAATATAAGATATTTCAGCAGCCCTCAAGAATGCTAGCTTTTCTGAAGTAATTAATAATTTTTTTTTCCATAAATCAATGAGAATTTATTACTCTGGGTAAGAAAAGTTTGGATAGTACTTCAGGGTCAGTCTCCCAATCTTGATTATATATATTAGATAACAATAAATAACGCTTTGCAGAAAATTTTCTGAGAGCATTCTAATCCTGCTGATACAGTATTAAAGCACAAAATGACACAATTACTGTAAACTCTTCAGTCAGTAGTATGAATATTATCTGCTGGATGTTTCATTTATTACCGGCTATTGTTGAGCTGAAGGGCAGCTCACCTAAATTCTTTGGTGTAAATCATTCTATTTTGAAAACATTAAAAAGTTTAAGTTTTTGTACTAGAGTTGTTTCTACACTGAACAGAACTATATATCCTTTTGTCTACTCATGTTTTGGATGTAATTGTTTAAAACTCTGACCTGGGACTATAATACCATATGTAAGTGTCTGTAACACTTAAGATGGGATCCTTTTCATGGGATGGGATCACTTAAAGTATAGTGGGTGAGAGGTTAACATCTCTGTGTACAACCTCAAGGATGCAGTGCTCAATCCCTATAATGTCTGGCTGTTATCTATGAACTCTACAACCTCTCCTATGCCTGTACTGAATCTCTGATTTCCTCCCAAAACACATGCAGGTTCCTATCATGACTGGAAAGGATCCTTCATGATGAGTTCATGCACTAACAAATGAATAAAACAATTGAGGTAAGTAATGTAAAACCAAAGACTTTTATTTTTCTCTATCATTCCTTACATATTTCATTTAGCTAACAATTATACCCTTTCTTCTGGAATACATTTCTTTGCTTTTATAGGTTGGTCATATATCACTTACATTGCGACACATATTAGAATGACACTGAAGAAGTAGGAGAAATTCCATATTTTGATTTACAGATTGTGTGTACTTGTCATTTATGTTGAAGCGGTATTAATGGTTAAAAGTGTAAGTGAACTGAACAGAGTCAGCCATGTTTATTCTTTACAGGCATCCATAACAGTAGAGTCGATTAGCCTGCTGCCTACAAAAACATCCTAACTGATGTAAAACACAGAGTGATGACTGTTTTAATGTACTATGCATCTGGGCTGGAAGCCATCCTGCTATCTCTGACAGTGGTTGATGATAGCAAAACAAGCAGGAAAAATGTTATACATCTACAGATATGACAGATACTGGTACAAATAAAAATAAAAAGTCATATCCCATGGACCCAGATGGCATTGCTGTTGATTTTTTTTTTATACAGAATCAAGAACAACCTAATTAACCCCTATTGATCCTGCTGAATTTATAATGAAACATTGCATCTCCCTTAGTCGAGGTGCAAAACATTATCAACATAACAGTACCTTACAACTCTCACCATTTAAAGCAATTACACAGCATTATAAAACAATCATTTTTCAAATACAGGTATGTTGCCCTGTACTCTCTAGTATGGGGTCTGTGAAGTTGCACAAATTTGTAAGAAGGGAACAAATTTGAGCAAAAAGAAACTCATTTCTTTTTCTGAGTCACACACCTGTTACAAAGCAAAACCTGATATACTGAGATATCAATAAAATGAGCATATGATTAAATATGTACAACTCCTTTAACTGTCAACATTAAGAAAAGGCAATAAACCACTGTGTTCCTGAAATATTTTACAGAAGGCTGTAGTGGTAGCATTTCACAAAAGGACTCATATCAGACCCAAACAACGTTAAAATTCATTAGCTTGACCAGTGTCGCTTGTCTCATGCATTCAAAAGAGACAATGAAGCGGTGTATGGGTTCAAGATATTTACTGTACATAAACATCAAGAACTGGAACTGGAACATATATTTAAGCTAACCGATTCACACACTACTTCAAACACACTTACATGTGCATCTCCATTTATGTCTGCACTCAATCTGGCTGACTGTACAAAATGGCACTGTTCTCATACATAATCAGTGCTTAAATGCGCTTGCTATCTGGGTTCAGTGGCTCAATAGGAACATTACACATAATGATCTACATCCTCCTTCTTTGATTTGTTTGACATGCAATGGGAGAACAAGATGATGTATATGCAGGATAACATTTCAATATTAATAATAAATCAAACTCATGTCCAAGTCGTATTTTGGATTGGGTCTGGAAATTCTACCCAATCTGAGTACATAAAAGCTTTGACTGGGTTTAGCAACAGGGACAGTCTCTGGGGAATTCTTCTCAATAGGAATGTCGGGGATAACACCAGGATTATTTGAGGAAAATACACCATCCTGCGAAATGGGAACAAGTGTAAGGTCGCTCTGAGAAATAGGGTCTTTGGCATAGGCAATCTGCTGCTTCATCGGTTCAGAAACTGGAAGTATATGTCTTTGGTTTCTTCTAAATTCCATTCCCTCCGATTGAACAATATAGGATCTTGGCTCCTCCCAGACATTTTTGATAATACTCATTCAGTTATAACCTTTGGTTGTTTTCATCCTTACAATTTCTCCTTGTCTTAGTGGTTTAAGAGGTTTGCTAGATTTATTGTAGTACAACTTTTGTGACTGACGTTTCTGCAAAAGTTGGGTTTTGATCACTTTGATGTTCTTTGCCTTTGGAATCAATAGTTTATTGATCAGTAAGGTTGTTCTCGTCTGTCTAGACATTATTCTCTGAGCAGGTTAATCAAGCAAGTTATCATGGGATATGTTTCTGAGATTAAGAATGTTAAATAAAACATTGGTACCATCTTTCTTAGATTTCTCTTACAAACATTTTGCATTTTGGACTGCACGCTCAGCTAATCCAGTGAACTGTGGATGCTCAGGACTACTAGTAACATGGACAAAGTCCCAAGACTCAGCAAATTTCTTGAACTGTTAACTGGTAAACTGTGTACCATTGTTAAATACAACTTTGTCTGGACTGCCATGCACAAAAAAAATGTCTCTTCAACTTTGTAATGACAGTGCTGAATGTGAGATTAGGAAGAAGATCGATTTCAAACCAATTCAAGTAAGAGTCTACTAACACTAAATAATGTTGACCATTCCATTTGAAAATATCAGTAGCAACCGTCGGCCATGGTAGCTCACAAATCTGGTTTAGCTGAAGTGGTTCTTTTTGTTGGTGCGGTTTAGTACTATTGCAAATAGAACATGCTAGAGTTTCCTTCTCTATATCTTTTGACACAGAAGGCCAAAATACTATGCCTCTTGCCCTTCTTTTGGTAGACTCGGTACCCAGGTGTCCACAATGCAAAATATTGATATATTCCTGTTGTAACACTGAAGGAATAACTACTTTGGACCTTTCATGATAATACTATCTTCCATCATGAGCTTGTCTCAGTAAGGAAAATATTTCTGGACATCAAGTGGTAGACTGTGTGAAGATCGGTGAAGGCTGCCAGCCTAACCAGATAGAATTATCTATAAAATTCTATGATTTGTAAATATTAATATAAGCCACGGGCTTGTTCTCTTAAATGGGAAAAAAATGGTGTTATGTGTGGAACTGCAAAAATGTAACAACAGTGCACTCTGCTGTAACAAAGCTAATAAGTCAATTCTTTGATGTTAGGGCTTGGAACCGATATGTCTGGATGAAGGAATTATGGCTATTGTCTTGTGACCAGAGTTAATTGCTAGAATTTGCATGTATAAATTATTTTATTGTTCTGGCTTCCTGACCAGCTGCAAGATCAAGGGCTATTAACCTCTGAGAATCTGTTAACCTGGGAACCAGAAAGAAATTATGTAATCTGAAATGAATCACTGGTACTGTGTTATCAATTTAAGAACAGAAAGAATGAGAGCATTAGAGCATTTGTCACGAGAACATCCAACTCACCAGATCTCTGCCTGTGTCTAGATGTAAGTAGGATTTTAGAACTGTGTTTTCACTTAGATATAGCTAGGAAATAGGAAGATTAGACTAGTTTGTTTTTCTATGATGTCAGAACTTTTGCTACTGTATTATTTTAAGTATTTCTCTGTGATCTCTGAACTCTTGACTAGCACTGTGTAGTAAGAAGTATTGTCTTGTGTTTTTATTATTTATTATTAAATATTTTTAAACCTTTCAACTGTGGCTGTTTTGTGTAGAGATAATTTAAGCTCTAAGAGTACATTGCATGCATATAGTGATACTGTACCAAACCGCTCCAAATAAGTCTTGACTGTTTGGTTGCGCTTACCAGTTGGATAATAATATTGCATAGAAATAATTGGACACCCTTCATAAGGGCCTTTGAGTAGCTGATAAATATTAGCTGGGTGGTAGCAGTGCCAGCCTTCCCCAGAAGTGTATGTGTGGTTGTATAAACTCTTATCTCAAAGTCTGTGTGTCAGCTACTTGGGCAGGGACACAAAGCACTGGTTGGGCAGAGTGGGTGCTGGAGGTTTTAGCTTGCCCACTAGGCTGAGATCTGGACCCTATAGCTGTGCCAGTGGGGAGTCTTATTGGGGACCTGGAGAGAAATGTAGAAACCAGCCCCAGACTGACTGTGGTCTCTGTGTGTTCTTAAGGGAAATTGTACTTTACTGTGTGTGTATTTATTATCCTTTCCCTATATGGACGCCCCTCACTGGTGTTAGTAGTGAGGATTAAGGCTCCTTGACTGCTGGGCCAGTGCACGGGTGTCACAGACTGGTTTGACGCACTGGCCATCCTTGACTAATCACGTGTCACATTCTGAAGAACTGGGTCTAAAGCTGTGTGTTGCTTACGTTCATCATGACATGATGAGGAAAACTTTTTGACTTCCATGACTTACAGCTCTGGTTTCTTGTTGTCATGGTGTTCTGTTGTCTGTGTGCTCTTGAAAAAGCATTTACAAGGTATAAATATTTGCTTTTTATGTAGACAATATTGAAATTGTACTTTTGCAATTTTAACATCATGCTTTGCAGATGTGCTAGGGCTGAATGTATTGTTTTTTTTAGAACTATTACTAGAGGTTGGTGATCAGTCTCTATGTGAGCAAATTTGCCATAAATATAATCACTGAACTTTGATCATCCAAACAGTGCTGCCAAAAGCTCGTTTTCAATTTACACATATTGCATCTCAGTTTGGGTTCAAGTTCTGGATGCATAGGCTAGTGGTATGCCTTCTGGAAGACATGCTGCACCAAGACCATACTTTGAAGCATTGCATGCAAGAGTTACAGGTTTGTGAACATCATAATATCTCAAAGTGGGTGGATTGGCAATTTTCTGTTTCAGAATATCAAATGCTCTCGGTGTTGTTCTAACCAAGACCAGTATACATTTCTGCATGTCATCTCACATAATGGTGCTGAAAGCTCACTCAATTCTGGGATAAACTTTTCTAAATAGTTGACCATACCAGGAAAACATTGTAAAGATGAGACATTGTCTGGAACCAGCATCTCAAAAATTGCAGCTTTCTTAGACAGATCTGGTTGTAAGCCAGAACTTGTAAACAAATGACCCACATAAGTAACTTCTCTCAGCTTGAACTTACATTTCTGAGGATTCTGTTTAAGACTGACTTCACATGCACAGTCTAGAATTATGTTGAGGTTTCTATCATGTTCATCTTCACCGTTGCCCCCTACAATACTGTCATCTACCATGATAGCAGATAGATAACCTGAAAAAAATTGCTCCATAGCACGCTGAAAGACTTCACTGGCAAAATCTATCCTAAATGGCATTCTCAAAAATCTGTACCTTCCAAATGGCATACTGAAAGTAGTTAAGAATAAAGATTTGTAATCCAGTGTAATTTGCCAAAATGAACTTTTTGCATCTAAGACTGAAAAATTAGTGGCATTTAGCATGAGAGATGCTATCTCTCCTACTGTGTGCATTAAATAATGAGGACATTTAAGCACTTTGTTTTAATCTCTTGGATATTCGAGTTCATCTGAGTTTTTCTTAGAGCTACGACCATGGAGGATACCCATTCAGTTGGTTCTTTTAGTGCAGTTATCACACCTGAATTCTCCATTTTGGCTAGTGTTATTTTTATTTTACTCTGCATTGCTACTGGAATCTTCATTGCTGGTCAGACAACTGTGCTTACTTCATGGTTTAACCTCATGGAATATGTGACTAGTTGCTTCATCTTTGGAAATATCAGCATATTCAAGAAAAATATTCTGTGTAAAACTATCATGGTTGTTCAGACTTATATGGTGGACTGCCATATTAAATGAAATCAGTCCCATTCTCAAACTATCTTTGAGGACTAACAATGACTGCATGTGTCTTTTGACTATGTAAAACTGCAAGTCTTTGCTCTTTCCAGCAGAATGGCATGAATGAATTACTGTGCCATCAGTTTGAATCTCTTCATCACCATAAGCAACTAGTTTTGCACACTTTGCTGAATCAAGTTTCTCAACAGCTTTCACCTTGGCAAACATTTCTGCTGATATAATGTTGCACTTAGATCCAGTATCTACTTTAAGCTCTACAGGTTTCCCATTAATCTGAACAGTACAAAATATTGCACTCTTTGCCAACAACTAATGGTGTACTGTATTAACAGTTTTATCAGTGACAGATACACCGTCAGCTGATCTACTTGCTTCTCTGAATGCTCTCTTTTATTAAAAGTATGTGCCAGTTTAGACTTGCAAAGCTTTTTGAAATTATTCCACTTTTTACATTTGTGACTTTGCTGACCAAAAGCTAAGCACTTCTCTCGTTTGGGCTCATGGTTGCCTCCACAATTACAACAGTTAAAAATAAAATTACTTGTAGCTGCTCCATTCGATTTATGATTGAAATTGGTTACTGACACATTATTTGGCTTATATCTCTTATTCATCTTAGTTTTGTGTCTCACACTATCAACATTCTCACTAGTCGACACTGTATGCATGCTTTTTTAATTCGTAAGCATATTTGGGAGCTTTCCTGTAAGCTCAATAGTTGACAAATCTCTATGGCTCTGATCAACGTTAAATCATTGTCTCAAAGCAAAATCTTTCTCACCGCATCATTATTAACACCACCCACAAGTCTGTCCCTTATCAACTCATCTGACAAATCACCAAATCTGCACATTTTTGCTTTTTTTTTCTCAAGTCAGTAATGTATGCTGCTATAGTTTCACCAGGCTTTTTATTTCTTGGGTAAAATATGTGCCTTTCCATTGTAATATTCATCTGAGGGTTACACATTTCTCTAAATTTATGTTTTAAGCACTCAGGGTATTCCTATGTTTCAGCCTGTATCACAATATGGCAGTTCTCCCACTCCCGTGCATATACAGCAGGTGCATACACAAATGAACGTTCCTCTCAATGGCTTCTGAGCCTGCTAAATTAAGAAGTATGAATGCCTTTGTACATGTGTATTTATCAGAAAAGTACCTTCTATGAAAATATCATATTCTTGTTCAAACATTCTCTAGTTCTCAGCATTATTATTATCAAACACTAGCGGGTCAGGTCTGTGAAATCCCTCTGCCATTATAACAAAATACTTTTAAACATAAGCATAGACCAAGTACGTGTAATTATGCTCAAATGCACAACAACAATCTCTTTGAAAAGGCTTCACTTTGACACTGCAAACACTGAGAACATTCCAGAAACTTTGGACATTTCGAATAACTTTAATTAATGTGAAAAAGTAGTACATTGTGAAAAAATGTGGTAGTTTTAGTCCTTTCATACATTGTAAACATTTCAGAAGTTATTTTGAACACTTTTGTATTTATTTTGAATACTTTTATCATTA
Source organism: Protopterus annectens (assembly GCF_019279795.1). NCBI lineage: Eukaryota > Metazoa > Chordata > Ceratodontiformes > Protopteridae > Protopterus > Protopterus annectens. The sequence goes on along the minus strand of NC_056743.1, from coordinate 1,346,595,533 downwards.
TGTCACAATTTCAGACATTTTGTTTATCTTGGTAATTATTTTGAATGTTTTGAATGCTTCACCAAATATGTGGTGACTGAAAAATCATTTAAACGAATTTAAGTACCTCTGAATAACCACTGACCTGTTTGTGAGTTCACTCCAGTATATTCCTCCACTTCTAACCATGTGCCTCATTTCTTGTGTGTTGCTTCAACCTCAGATTCCATTCTGGCATCATGTTGCTTGTCTCACACATTCGAAAGAGACGATGAAGTGGTGTATGGGTACAATATATTTATTGTACATAAATATCATCAGGAACTGTAAATGGAACATATATTTAAGCTAACTGATTCACGCATTACTTCAAACACACTTACATGTGCATCTCCATTCATGCCTGCACTCACTCTGGCTGACTGTACAAAATGGCACTGTTCTCGCACATGCTCAATAATTATATGCATGTGCTATCTAGCTACAGTGGTTCAATAGGAACATTATACATAATGATCTACAACCAGTATGTAAAATTATGGAGAAATTGTGTTAGATAATGGAAAATTGTGAATTCAGTATTGTACATCTTGCTTTCTTCATTTTACGGCACGTTTGATATGATAATAAAAGTACTTCGTGAACGACAATCAGTAGAGGCTGCAAGTCTTGACCGCAACTAAAATACTTGATGCTTTTCTAGGAAATGGAAAAATAGACAAATTAAATGTATTAAATGTTAGTCCATGTGTAGCTCAGCAGATAAACCCGTATGTATCAAAGGAAATATACATTTATTGTTTTACAGACTTTATTCCCTCTAGTAGCTATAGGAATAGATTTCTTGATTTAGTATTGCAATCTCATTAAAATGGCAGCTCTAACAATGTTATGTGAAACCTTTTTAACAGTTCATGCATTTGTTGGTGTGTGTGTGTGTGTGTGTGTGTGTGTGTGTGTGTGTGTGTGTGTGTGTGTGTGTGTGTGTGTGTGCGCGCGCGCATCTCTGAGGACATTTTATCACTTTTATATGGAATGTTTCAGACCTTAGCCTGTGGAGAAAAGAGTGGTACTGGTATTATACGAACACTTCCACATCTTGTTTCAATTACTCATAACAAAGTCTTACAATTTCACTGAATTTTACATGTCCTAATGGTATTCCAGCTGAACATGTCTGTTGTTTTACTGGTTATGGCTTGAAGCAGAAAATTCATTGCTGCGCCAAGCTGCCCAGATATTTGGTTTACAGTAGCTGTTAACCATTGTCTTACTGAGAGTAGCGACAGTCCATATTTCTGTCAATAAAGGTTCACTGAGCTCTGTCTGTTGTTAGTCATGACACTGTGTAACAGTTTATGAGAGGTAATATGTCTGGGGAATCACTGGTAGGATTTTCAGGCAAATGACATAGCAATGCAGCTGCTTAGGGCACCTTTCTGTTGTTTACATAGTCTGGTAGCTAAGACTGTCCTTACTCTAAAATCTTTACTCGTTCAGTAAGAGGAATCACATTCGTATTCAATTAATTTTTCCAGAGGACCAACATGATACTTCTTTTTGCATTTTTCCCTGTTGTCTGAAAAATTCTGTAGACCCTTATAATTAAGTTAGGGGGCAATGTGTATAGTTAGACATAATTTAGACATTGGTATATTTATTTATTTTATTTAGTTAGTGTGTTACTATATATACAACTTCAATGAAGATATTAAAAAAAATAATTAGCTGTATTTTTCAGGCACAGCATGTACTTGTAATATAAAACCATAATCACATAATTCGGGGGGTTTAGTTAGTCACACACAAAAAATTCTGTCCACTTATTAGGTACAGCCTCAGCATATTCATTTCAAAAGGTTAAACTTTAATGATTAGGAAGCAGAAATATTTCTAAAGAAATGTGGTCGCAGGATGTTCCTGCCTGAGGTAAGCTATTTTCTTGGGATGTCCCAGAATCTTTGTGTCACAGAGAAACACTTCCTCTGATTGTCAAGGTTACTATACTCACTGACACCAGAGCATGGGTCTGTTCTCTTAAGGCATCTAAATAGTATATTAGGCCATGAAGTTTTTTTTTCATAGAATGCCCTAGCAGTATCTCTTCCAGTGGGAACTGTCTCTTTACAGCTGTCAAGTAATGTTCGGATCAAAGTGATTTCCTTTAGGGATGAACCACTGGAGTCTCTGCCAAGAGTGGAAGGTTATTCCAGAGATGGACCAGCACATCTTCAGCCAGTGGGGCTTCCCTTATGACTGAATCACCTAGTGTCACTGTTAGTGCCAGCGATATCTCTTTCCTTGTCAGTCCCCGTCATTCATATGCCTTTAGGAGACACCAAGTGACATCTCTGAACTTGTACCACATGCATAACAAAGCTTTGTACCAACTTATGGAAATCCATAGTGTAAGTCCATCTGTTGCAGTGGCTTTCTCCCAAACTTCTTTAGCAGATCCATATTCTGAGCTACTTGTCTTTTTTGTGGGCATGATGTGGAACACATATAAACATGACATGAGGTATTCATACAGTCTAGTAAGCCAGAGGATATGTACCATACCTTTGAACTGTCCAGTATTTCCAAGAAAACACCAAATGTAACTCTAAAATAACAGGGTGCCACTAAATCCTGAGTGGTCCCTTAAAATTATGAGTTTTTATAGGTTGACCCCTCACCTGCCTTTGCACCATCAAACTGCAGTCCTGAGGCACTACGGATGTGATGACATCATTAGAGGAGGAAGAACAATGATCTATAGTACCTTGTATGTGAGGCAGGTGAGTGAGCAACAATCAGCAAGGCAAGCAGGCAAGCAAGGAAGTAATAAGCAGTGAAGGCAGCAGCACTACCTAGAAGTATTCTCTGACATGACAGGAATGAGCATTGGGGCACAACTTAGACATTTACTAGCACTAACCACAGCGGGAGCAAGAGTCAGGTCACTGGTAGGTAAACAACAATTGGACTGTAACACATACAGAAAGATCTACAGGATCAGTCAATACTGCAATAAATGGACAGGGGCAAAACTCAACATACTTTAATAGTGATTAAATTCATTAACCACAGTGACCAGGATTCAAAGACAACAAGCAGTAAGGCTGCAGCAAAAAGGATCTTTTAGGATGATCTCAGAAACCAGTGATTCAGAGACACATTAGCTGCAATGAGAAAGACCTCATTATCAGGTAATTTGCATGTTTCTGA
>NC_056743.1:1346537344-1346587344 GCF_019279795.1 Protopterus annectens | reverse complement strand
TCTCAGCCTATTACCTTCCAACCTTCTACATGAAAGTTGGGATATTTAAGCGAGTGGACTGGTCTGCAGATGCTTTTCAGCCATAACCTAAGCCAGAAGCAAAGAGAAACACAGAGACAAAGCCACATATAAACTCTAAAAAGATGTTATACACATAGCAATATATGTTGTGCAATTTAGAGTATTTCAAAATGACAACTTCAACACACTGTACACTGTTGTAAGGCAAATAATAATAATATTATACTATATAGATGTGAAAGGTAACTATACTTTTGGACCAAGTAACAATCAGAGCTCTCAGACAGACTAACACGGAGTAGTATGCAAATATACCAAAACATCTTTGTTATTTATTCATTTTTCAGGAGTCGACTTTGGGACACAGTAGCTGCAAGGCAGAGATATTACTCTTGGATAGGATGTCAAGCAATAGCAGTCACTCACACATAGCTTGTACACCTATGGTCAAGTTGGAGAATTACTATTTCATCTACAGTGTGCCTTTGGGATTTTGGAGGAAACTAAAGCACCTGGGCACAGTCCATGTCAACAACCAGTTGTGACTTAGTCTACAGACCCAAGCACTGTGAGTCAGCAATACTGTTCCCTGGGCCACTGTGCTGCCCATATCATTGCTAGACTGTTATTACATGCTTTTGTTTATAATTCTCTCCAGCTGCTGTATTTCCAGATCCTGTTACTCAGTTACCACAGATAGCAAGTGGCAACATTACTCAACTGAGGGATCCCTGTTCTAAAGTGAGGAAACCACAAATCCAGAAAGTAGCTGTAGGTATCCTCAAGGCCAACTCTTCCAGAATTTGGAGACTAATGGGTCAACAGTGGCTATTGTGCATACTGGTTGAAGACTAGCTCAGAGCTACCATTCTGAAGTCCACCACAAAACTGATATGGTGTTGACATAAATCGGTAAACATTTACAGCCTAATAAGTATAGTGGTGCCTAACTGCACCATCTGCCCCATCCATCTGTGTCCTCCAGTGTGGTAGTGTCTGTTATCACTACATCCATCTGTCTGTTGCAAGAAAAAAGTAGAGTCAAATGTGAGTGTTTTCCATGTCTTTCTCTGCTAAATGCTGCAACAGTCAAGCCTTCTCATCAAATGCAGAATGCTAGTAACACATACGTCCACTGTCCCTTTGAGCACTAGGCCAGCCTACATGAGTGGAATTATCTTTTCTTTCTTTATTACACTGTATCAAGGCCAGGGTGGCTACCCCAGTGTCGCAGCCTTCAAAGTGTTCCTTTGCAAATATCTGTACCTTTCAGACATTCTGTTCTCTTGGCCACCACCTGATAACCACAGCTGGTGATTTGACATATCTCTAACACTGGGGTTGGGTGCACCATAGATGCTGTTGAGATACAACCATAGAAAATCCTTCATCAATTTTTACACCATCCAATACAGTAATCCAGGGATCTCTTTATATACAGGGTGGCTACCCTGGAATAGAATGCAGTGTGACCCTGCATAATTTTCAGCCATTTTACCAACTCTTGAATCTTAGTAATGTGAGTGGGGTCAAATCCTGAAGATGTGAAAAATGTGTTCTTATTTGGAACTTAGTTTAGCAACCCACTCAACATTTTGTTTTGATGTTCTCAGACAGGCCCTGCTTCCTGCTTATGTGGAGTTAGTACTATATATAGAATAACAGTGAAGTAGCACTTATATAGTTGGGATTTAGTGATGAGATTAATATTAAGGTTAACATTTTGAAATGAATTAATTTGTGCCTTCTGACTAATTTGTGCGAAAACTGGCATGATGTGCAAGCTCATATGCTAAAGGTGCTGTGATAGCTTTCAAAACACTCAGCTTACAACAAGTAATAACCATGTCACATGACTAATGACTAACAGTGGGGACCCTGCCTCCAGTTACACTTTAGTATAACTTGCTGATCTGGCATATAGATGGAATCATGTATTTTTATAACTTTATTAGGGAGATTCTCCCTCCATGACCACCCAACTTGTCCCACTGCTTCATGATCCATGTGTTTTAACACTGTGAAGTTATATGAGCAGATATTTTAGGCTCACTCATCATGGAAAAGAGAAATGTATGCATGTCTTATATCACATGCTGTCTCAGCAGTTGCAGTTACTCCTTCCCAGTTGAGAAAAGGATTTTATTCAAGAAGTGCCAAAGAAAAAAAATGCCTAGATACCAGTTGTGGACCTTTCTTTCCCGAATCAGTCTGTGATAGTGTCAAAATGTGTTCAGTTCACAACCTGTTATCCTTTCTTCCTCAGTTGAGATTTTTAGTAGTTAGTTTAGTTTAAAAGATGCATATCATTCCTATGCATCCAGATGTCAGGTGTTTCATAAGATTTTGTATCTCTGGATCACATTATTAGTTCTCTGCCTTACCATTTGGGTTATCCACTGCTCCAAGAGTGCTCACAAACTGCCTAGCTCGTGTCATAGCTAGCGCATTGAGTATCTTTTTCAAATAATCAGAAATCTCTCACTTGGGTTGTTCTTTCACAGGAGAAAATAGATATATGTTTAGATTTGTCCCGTGGGCTTTTCTACTTTGACGTCCATCACTGTGAAGGAGTGCTTCAGGTTTCTGAGTCTCACAAATCCATGATTCCCATGATACCTCTTGCAGGAGTCCACATGAGAAAGATACAAGGGTATCTGAAGTCTATTTAGTCCCAACACCAATACCAATACCCAGTGTCCTTTCAAATTCCACTTCTGGGATTTGTAAAAAGAGAAATCACTTAGTGGAAACACCAAATATCCCTGAAACCAGTTATCCCCTTCTTCCCTTCTGCTCCAAAGCAGTCAGTCACAACAGACAACCTTGGACATTGAGAGTCAAGGGGAATAAAAGTGCAAGGTCCCTTGGACAAGAAAACCAGGCAAAAGTACATCAACATAAAAGAGATGCTAGCTCTTGTAAACACTCTGAAGTATCTGAATCATCTGTAGTCACCAGGACCTCTTCAAGTACAGACAATACCACAGAGCTGTGGTATATAAACAAGCAAGAGGAAAACCAGATCTTACCCTCTTTGCAAACGAGCCACATTAGCATGGGATACAGCTCTATATTTCACTCTGCAGTCATATTAACATTCCATCAGTGCAAAATTGTGATCAGAAAAGCTGAGAAGGACAAAGGCAGACCCTCATGAATGGAAACTAGATCAGGTAATCTTCCAAGATTTGAACCATCTTTGGGGTGTTTGTCAGGTAGACCTTTTTGCTTCCTCTCCAAACAATCAACTGACAAAATTCTATTCCAGGGCTCATTGCAAGAAAGCCTGGAAGACAGGCTCCTTTTATTTTCATACAACAGGAATGTTCCAGTATGCTTTTCCACCCTTTCCACTGATATTCAGGGTACTGCTGAAGCTTTATAAGAAATCCCCAAAGATCACTGTGGTCACTCCCTTCTGACCCAGGCAACAGTCATCCTCCCTTCTTTCAGAATTATCCAGAGGCAATTACCACAAACATCCCCACAGACTGGATTTACTCCCAAAAGAACTGGGGGTTTTAATACATCCTAATCCCAAACAACTATGCCTGACTACCTAGATAATAGGGTCTTTTAGACATATGTTTTCTGAGGATGTGTAGCACGTACTAATGGAGCCAAGAAAGCCTGATACTAGAAAATCATATACAAGCAAGTGGAAAAGGTTTTCTAGTTAGTGCCAACAAAACAACCAGCACCCATTCAAGACTCGTATTTCCTGGTTTTACAGTATTTGTGTGAGTTACTACCCAACAGACTATCTTACTCCTGTGTCAAGGTTCATTTGTTGGTCATTTCAGCATGTCTGCCCATGGATCCCCCTCTCTCAATGCTTTCTTATGTGAAAATGTTTTTGAAAGGGGTGCTGCATAAGAAGCCTCCCTGAAAACCGGTGGATCCTCCTTTGGATCTTAATTCTGTGTTGGAAAAGTTAATAATTGCTCCAGTTGGACCAGCTTGAGGTTCTTAATGTGGAAAAAAGTTTTACTGATTGCAATGACCTCTACAAGAAGAGTATCTGCATTGGAAGCTCTTATGGTGGGTCAACCTTATCTCATTTTTTACAGGGAAAGGGTTTCTTTGTAAACAAATTTTTCTTTAATGCCTGAAGTGGTATCTGAGCTTTAAGCCAAACTATCCATCTCCCTGTTTTCTTTCTAGAACCTAAAAATGAGAGAGAGAAATGATACTTCCTACCTTGGATGTCCACAGACAACTCAGATTCTATCTTGACAGAAGAAAAATGTTCAGAACTTCCAATCAGTTGTTCATTTCTTTTGAAAGTAAGAAGAAGGCACAACCTGTGTTAAAGCAGGCTATTTCCAAATGGTTATCTCAGGCTGTTGCCTTTTTTTTATTCTTACCACAACAAAACCATTCCAGGCAGGGTGAAAGCACACTCGACCAGGGCCTTGGCTTCATCTATGGCTTTTTGGAAAAGGTTTGACTCTAGAATTATCCTAGAAGCAGCAACTTGGTCCTGCATACTTTTACAAAGCACTATAAACTAGATTTCTTTTCCAGGTCTAGGACAAACATTCTCACATTAAAAACAGACATACATCTGGCTTAGACTACTGCAGCAGTGATCAATATTAAGAACATAGTATAGCTGTGCAAGTAAACTTTCCATAACAGTAAATGTTTGAATTATTAGTGCTGCAGTAGCTGCTTCCTCTCTTGCCCCCCCCCCATTTTTGGTGTACTTTTTATGCCAGGGTGTGGACATGTATTCTTTTTCTCCTAGAAATGTCCTCTCAGGACTTAGCATCCCTCTATCAGTTGGAATAAAAGTTCTAAAGGGCTTCACACCCAAATGTGTCTTTTAATCAGCTCAGCATGACCTGCTTCACAGTTTGGGCTTTGGAAAGTGCTCTGAAGCTTTGGAAGCTCACCAGCTGTTATATCCTATGCAGGATATGACCCATATAGCTTAACCAGAAGTGATCATTTGAACATTTGTTATTATGGTTAGTTTCTTACACAGCCCTACTATTCTTTTGTTCCTCCGCTATGTCCTTACTTGTGATACCATTTCTTAATACACAAGTCATCCTTTGACTCTGCCCAAAGTGAATTACCTTGCCCCTTTTTTCCTATTGAATCCTATGATGTTGCCTATATGCCAGCTGTATGGAATAAAGACATGAATCTTAAATATGACCCAGGTGATGTGGATTAATTTAGCAGCCCAGATACCAGAGGAGCTGGTACATTAGGACGGGGGATGAGCAAATATTTTTGGCTCATGTATCCTGGATAAAATCATCGCCCAGTAAAAGCAGCTCTGTTTCCCCTAAGAAGGTGTATATCCAGCTAAGTGCTCTATTTTAATTTGTTTAAACTGATAACAGTATCTAAGTTCTCTTTTAAGTATTTTAATATTTGCTTTTAGATGCAATATGCATTCTGAAATCAAAGTACAAATGTTTCCTTAATATATACTAAAGTTTTGTTTTTTGTTTTTTTTCAGACTTTCTATGGCACGTATCTTTCCTTATTATTAAAATGTTGCACAAACTTTTCAGCTAAACCAAATGTCTGAAACAAGAAACTGCAGAACTCTTTACCCATATGAATAATTGAAACTATATCTTTAAGCAAAAAAATAAATAAATAAATAAAAACAGCTTGCACTGCATATTAGAGGAAAACAAATGTAATACACATAATTGCAAGAATTTAATTGCAGTTATGGGGAAATATATACTAGCTCTGAAAATGCTTTATCTTGGTGTAGTCCCTCTTTTCTGAGGTAAGGTGATCCTGGAATTAGTATACATAATTAGTAGTTGTGTATAGTGGGAGGGGAGTGACTCTTGCAAAAATACTTCAAATGTTTAACAGCAATTTTCGAAGTTCACTGTTACTTGTGTTAAGTTGCATTTAGTTTTTTTGTACTTTCAAAGTTTACATTATTGAGTCTTGAGCTTCTGACAGAAAACCAAAGCCTATTTTAGTTACAAAGGTTCTTTTAATCTTCAAAAGTTGCCTTTGTTTCAAGATTATTTTGTTTAGCAGGGGGTGTGGCTTACATTTTAGTATTTTAATCTCCTCTAAGACTTTTGAGAATAGGTTCAGTATCCTTTGCAGAGCCGGATCATGATCAAATGGGGCCCTAGGTAGGGTAATAGGCCAACCCACCACCCCAGCCATCCCAATCTCCTATTACTTCTCTCTCTCTCTCTCTCTCTCTCAATTTACAATAAACACTGTTTAAACCTGCCAGCCTGCATGCTATTTTTGTCTTTATTTTCACAATTATTGCAGAGATTTGAATTTAATTTAAAACTTTTATTTCAAATCTCATAGCACAAACACTGAAGTCCATTTACTAAACAAAACAAAAAACTGTCACGTTGAAAACAGGCTTAGCATGGGCAACAGTAAACTTCTCTTCCCTTCTAACTTACAGTCATTGAAAATGCATCTGGCCAGTGACAGATTAAGTGTACCTTGGGTCCTGGGCTGTTTTCAAACCATGCCCCTCCCCATAGTTAACACTATGAATAAATACATGAGTTCTATGATTCACCCAATTGCGTTAAATTATATTTCTTGTTTAATACAGCAACATGTGTTTACGTTTGACATTTCTAGTTTTGTAAGCAGTGAAACAAAATGCATGAACCAATAATGAAAAAAATACCCATTTCAAAACATTTCAATAATAAAAAGCCACTCAAACTATTGTCATTATAATCCACCAATATCCATACTCAACATTTACTGCCACTTTGGCTGTCTATATTCAACATGCCTGATCATGATAAAATTGGCCACAGTAAAGTATTTCAATTTGCTTTACAGAAATGCACACTAGTTCTGTAAAAGACAGACTAATGACTTTTTAATGTTATCATCTCAGCAGGTTCAGTCATTTTTATTCACAGACATCACTTATACCCAGCTATTATACTTAAATTGTTGACTACATCCTTCTCAGATGTCTGTGTCCCTCCTTCCTCTCTTTTACTGCTATTGTTTGTTGTATAATCTATTCATGTACTCTTCCCACCTATTGTTTTCCACGGATCCATAATTCTGAGTTCCCATCCAGCAAACAAGTATTATTCTTGAATAAACCTAATTTATTACATATTGTCTGCTGCTTATTTTCCTAGAGCTCAGCAAAGCTTGAGAGTCCTAGCTTGTATTTCAGAAATGCTGTACTTGCATTCAGTGTCATGTAGGTAAAGTTAAGTCTTTGATTATCAAATCACACTTGCTTAAATTGTTCTGAGTAACCACTACTTCTTTCTGATTTTATTTGTGCATTTTCACTGTATTCTTTGTAAAAATATTGCTCTTCCTCTCACGCTTACTGCAAGATTTTAAGACTGTCCTGAAATTGTCTTCAGCAAGGGATGTCAAGCTATTTGTTTAATTCATTTGTGGTAGCATTGTACTTGTGGGTCCCTTCTACTAAGATTTTGCATTAGGAGGACTGGGTTTATTCATACTGCGGTAGGAGCTATTTTCCTGGTCTATCTGAGTTGGGAAATACACAAAAGGACTTGTACTGTAGTCATTTTATTGGCCAGAGGGCTCCTCAGTTAGTTTTCTGATTTTTTTCTATGCTGATACAAATTTTGTATATTTGTGTGGTTTAGCAGTGCCCTGTACAGTAGCAAACACCTAGAAAGCAAGTTTTCCAAGTAGAACAGTCTATAAAACTGTACCCTGTAAAGCAGCAATACTGAGCAAAAACAAATACCTTACACGCTGAGTATCCAGTGGCAATACCTACAGATTTATTAGAATTCAGTATTATGTAAACATGAAGGTTTGTTTTTAAACACCTTTATTACATTATCATTTAAGACATAGGCAAACATACACTAACAAAAAAGAAAACAATTTTAACATTTTTTCCATTTAAACACAATATACTTCACATATATTTTCTTTGCTACTATCATCAGTGCAACATTATAAAACATTGTTGAATTCTGCCGTCCCTTAAACCTTACTCCTCCTCCTGAACATTACTATGCATGCATCGTTCCACGATTTCCACTTACATGTATGTAATTTGTTCCTTCCCTTTTCTAAATACCCATCTTCCAGTTTCTCTCTTTTATAATATTCAATACCTGAAATATAGTTGGTGTATACTTTGATTTCCATTTTCTAGTAATTGCTTTTATGGCAGCCAACAGAATTAAACTTAATAAGGCTTTACTATGCCTAGATAATTTAGATCCTGTATTCCAGCTCAAAAGAATAATTTCCTTACTTACAGCCATTTGCTCACCCGATATTACTGAAAGAGTACTCTGTAGGGAATTTTTAAAATCTGCTAACTCATTACACCAAAACATATGTTACCAGGGATTCACTTTAGAACATTGAAAGCCCATAACATTGAAATTCAAAACACTGAGACCAAAATCTTGAAAATTCAAAACACTGAAAACTCAAAGCATTGAATCCCATAACATTGAAAATACATAGGAAACCAGCATTTAATATATGCCAGCACAATTACATACAGAAACAAATAAAAAACAAATCATATTACACTTCTCCAACTATAAGCAGGAGGGCAAGCCCCCCCCCCCTGGTACTTAAATACAGGAACTCTGAGATCGCACTACACTGAACAAAATGGCAAGCATACATTCTGTGCTTCATGACTGCCTGTTTAAATTGTAAAAAAAAACTATCCTTAACCTTCTCTTTGAAACATTACTTCACTGTTAAAACATTACACATTACTATATATCTCTGCGATACTTACCGGAGTTTCATAGGTAACCTCAGTTATATTCCCTTCTTACTTGCTATACTACAACATAACACATCTTAGTGTAGTATAGTGAGATCTCGGAGTTGATATATTTTAGTAGAAGGGGGTGTGGGGGTGCATGGGGGCTTGCCCTCCTGCTTATATTTGAAGAAGTGTAATATGTTTTTTTTTTTTATTTGTTTCTGTATGTAGTTGTGCTGGAATGTTTTTTCAACTTAGCAACGGCATGTATCTAGGTCCAGAGAGGTCATCATACCACTGTACTCAGCCCTCATCAGACCCATCATAGAGCACAATGCCCCTTATATATGTACCTATTTAGAGACATGCAGTAGTCACCTTACTTTTCAGCTTTTTTGGCATTCTTCTGTCATACACTGAACCTGACACTCTATGCCAGTTGGCTGCAGCCCCTCTGGTTCTAGCTTTGACCTCTTTATTCAGACTTCCCTTCTTTCAGCCACCCCTCCCAGATATTTAAAGCTATAAATATTCCACTATCTTCCCTTCTATCTCAATTCTCAGCTTCTTCTGATTTCTCCAGTTTGCTGCCATTACCACTGTCTTATCTGTAATTAGTTTCATCCCATATGGCTTCAGTTTTGCATTCCATTCCCCTATTCTTTGCTGGTTCTTGCTCATAGTCTCCCTGAAATGCCACATCATCTGCATACAGCAACTCTGTCGATCTGTCCCCTCCGACCTGTTTGCTAATATAGTCCATCACCAATATGAACAGCAGTTGGCTCAGAGATGATCCCTGGTTCAAACCCACTGTCACTGGGAACCCCTCTGTTAAACTGAACACTGTACTTAAGTCATTGGGTCCTTGTACATAGCTGGCACTAATGATTATGTTTCTGGGACTTCAAACTACAGCAGTACTGCCCAAATCAGCATTCTTGGGACCTTGTCATATGCTTTCTCCAAGTCCAGGAATATCCAGTTGGACTCTTTCCTCATCTCTAGTTTCTTCTCAACCATCTGTCTCACAGCAAACATCAGGTCAGTTGTGCTGCATCTTAATCTGAATCTGAACTACTCATCTCCCATCTTATTTTCTACTATTCTACATGTCTATTTATCATTCACCCTCTCCAGAACTTTCATGCAATGTGACAGGAGTTTGATGCCTCTGTGCTGTCCACAGTTGTGGATGTCCCCTTTCTTCTTGTACACCAGCATGAGTATGGTTATTCTCCAGTCATCTGAGTACCCTCAGGAGCCATTTCTCTCCGATCTCACCCAACATCTTTTTCATATCTGCTGTGGCCTCATCTGAGCCTGCTGCTTTTCCTGACTTAATTTTCCTTAGTGCTGTTCTTACTTCTTCTAGAGTGGGCTCCTCTTCTTCTGTCATCGTAGACTGTGTCAGGGGTAGTACAGCTTCTGTGGCATTTTCTTTATTCAGAAGCTGCTTGAAGTACTCCTTCCATCTGCCCTTTATGTACTATGGAATGGTGAGCAGGTTGTTTCTGGCATCCCTTATGAAGGGTGTCTCTCTTCTTTCTCTTTCTGTCTTTGCCTTGCAACCCAATATAGTTTCTATGTGCCACCTACTCAGTCACTTTCCAGAAGCTGATATAGTGCATCCAATGCCCCGTTCTTTGCTACTGCAAATCCTTTCTTAACCTCTTTGTTGGCCAACCAGTATTCCTTTGTAGCCTGATCCATCTTTTCTATCTCCCACTTTTCCTGCACTCCTTGTTTCTTTTAATGATTTCCTGGACTTCTAGATTCCTAATATTCTTGGGTTGCCAGAGCCCTGACTAATTCCTTGAACTGCTGTACTTTCTCTCCAGTCAACTTCCAGGTCTTCAGCCTGGTCTCTATTGACCTTAAAGCATTCTCTGACCACTGCTTGCAGCAGATTGTGGCAACCAGTGGTTTGTGCTGTGGGATGACTGTTTCACTGGGGATGACTTTGCAATCATTGATTTTACCCCAGTACCCTTTCCTTACTTGGAGGAAGTCTACCTGAGTTGCATGTTGGCTACTTTTGTATGTGATCTTATGACTGTCTCTTTTTCTGAACCATGTGTTGGCTACTATCAACCTATTTTGCCAAACATAAGTCCAGTATGGCCTCTCCTTTATTCATCTTGCCCCACCCATGTGGACTCAAGCAGTCCTCATATCCTGTTCTGTCTGTTCCAATATGTGCATTCAAATCATCCATTATCAACACCAATTCATGTTGTAGGTCCTGTAACTGCTGTTTGAATGCACTATTTTCCTCAATATCACAACCCTGCTGTGGGGCATAGGCTGATATAACTACTACCCTATCATTACACTGGAGTCTGATTGCCATGAGTCTGTGGAATATGCCCTTTTTGCACTAGGAGGAAGTGTACTAATTTCATGTTTCAGAAATGACACGGTCTTCAACCAAATACATTTTCATTTTTTTAATTAATAAACATGCATCTTTCAGTAGTATGTGCTGTTTTTTTAAATATTCTTCTCTAGAAACAAAGCAACATTCTAAGTAAAGAATCAATGACAAGAGACATGCATCTAATTTCATCTTGCCTTGCTTTAGTAAGTAATTAGGGAATTGTAATTTTTCAGTCAGTTAGGAAAATATAGGGAAATTAGCTAAATATTATTTTTCTTTATCTGTCTGAGTCTTTCCATCTGTGTTGTTTTTTTATATTTCCTGTGAAAATATTTAACTTTTGAGAGCACTTCATACAGACACCAATAAATACTTTAATACCGGATCGGTCGAGGCCCAGGTTAACAACGACCGCCACCAGTACTGTTAGCCAACAGGGTGCTGGCGGAAATTGGGCTACTGTTGGCCAAAGGAGGAGAAGAAGTGGAAGACATGGCTGAAGACAGGAAGAGAGGAGAAAGGCTAGGACTGTGGTAGTGAGGGTCGGAACTTTGAATGTTGGCAGTATGACTGGTATAGGGAGAGAGCTAGCTGATATGATGGACAGAAGGAAGGTTTGTATATTGTGTATGCAAGAGACCAGATGGAAGGGTATTAAGGCTAGATGTATCGGAGGTGGGTTCAAGTTATTTTATCATGGTGTGGATGGAAGGAGAAATGGCGTAGGAGTTATTCTGAAGGAACAGTATGCTAATAGTGTTTTGGAGGTGAAGAGTGTCGGATAGAGTAATGTTTATGAAGCTGGAAATTGATGGTGTAATGATGAATGTTGTTAGTGCATATGCTCGACAAGTTGGGTGTGCAATGGATGAGAAAGAAAAATTTTGGAGTGAATTGGATGAAGTGGTTATGACTGTGCCCAAGGGTGAGAGAGTGGCGATTGGAGCAGATTTCAATGGGCATGTTGGTGAAGGGAACAGAGGGGATGAGGAAGTGATGGGTAGGTATGGTGTTAAACAAAGGAATGTAGAAGGTTAGATGGTAGTGGATTTTGCGAAAAGGATGGACATGGCTGTGGTGAATACGTATTTTAACAAGAGGGAGGAGCATAGGGTGACATACAAGAAGGGAGGAAGATGCACACAGGTGGATTATATCTTATGTAGGAGGGCCAGTTTGAAGGAGATTGGAGACTGTAAAGTGGTGACCGGAGAAAGTGTAGTTAGGCAGCATAGGATGGTGGTTTGTAGGATGACGGTGGTGATTAAGAGGAGGAGGAGGAGTGTGAGGGCAGCACCAAGGATCAAATGGTGGAAACTGAAAAAGGGTAATTGTGAGGTGGAGTTCATGGATGAGTTAAGACAGGCACTGGGTGGCAGTGAAGAGTTACCAAATAGCTGGGTAACTACAACAGAGCTAGTATGGGAGATGGCTAGAAAGGTTCTTGGTATCACATCTGGACAGAGGAAGGATGACAAGGAGACATGGTGGTGGAATGAAGAAGTACAGGAGAGTATACAGAGAAAGAGGTTGGCAAAGAAAAAGTGGGATTGTCAGAGAGATGAAGAAAGTAGACAGGAGTATAAGGAGATGAGGTGCATGGCAAAGAGAGAGGTGGCGAAGGCTAAGGATAAGGCATATGAAGAGTTGTATGTAAGGTTGGACACTAAGGAGGGAGAAAAGGACCTGTACCGATTGGCTAGACAGAGGGACCGAGCTAGGAAAGATGTGCAGCAGGTAAAGGTGATAAAGGATAATGAGGGAAATATACTCACAAGCAAGGAGAGTGTGTTGAGGAGATGGAAACAGTACTTTTAGGGGTTGATGAATGAAGAGAATGAGAGGGAGAGAAGGTTGGATGATGTAGGGATAGTGAATCATGAAGTACAATGGATTAGCAAGGAGGAAGTAAGGATAGCTATGAAGAGAATGAAGAATGGAAAGGCTGTTGGCCCAGATGACATACCTGTGGAAGCATGGAGGTGTTTAGGTGAAATGGCAGTGGAGTTTTTAACCAGATTGTTTAATGAAATCTTGGAAAGTGAGAGGATGCCTGAGGAATGGAGAGAAAGTGTTTTTATACTGATTTTTAAGAATAAGGGTGATGTGCAGAGCTGTAGTAACTACAGAGGGATTAAACTGATCAGTCACAGCATGACGTTGTGGGAAAAAGTAGAGGAAGCAAGGTTAAGAAGGGATGTGATGATTAGTGATCAGCAGTATGGTTTCATGCTGTGAAAGAGCACTACAGATGCAATGTCTGCTCTGAGAGTGTTGATGGAAAATTACAGAGAATGTCAGAAGGAGTTGCATTGTGTTTTTGTAGACTTAGAGACGCATATGCCAGGGTGCCTAGAGAGGAGTTGTGGTATTGTATGAGGAAGTCAGGAGTGTCAGAGAAGTATGTAAGAGTGGTACAGGATATGTATGAGGGTAGTGTGACAGCGGTGAGGTCTGCAGTGGGAGTGACGGATGCATTTAAGGTGGAGGTGGGGTTACATCAAGGATCAGCTCTGAGCCCTTTCTTATTTGCAATGGTGATGGACAGTTTGACAGACGAGATCAGACAGGAGTCCCCGTGGACTGTGATGTTTGCAGATGACATTGTGATCTGTAGTGAGAGTAGGGAACAGGTGGAGGAGACCCTGGAGAGATGGAGATGTGCTCTAGAGAGAAGAGGAATGAAGGTCAGCAGGAATAAGACAGGAATAAGACAGAATATGTTTGTGAATGAGAGGGAGGATAGAGGAATGGTGAGGATGCAAGGAGTAGAGGTGGTGAAGGTGGATGAGTTTAAATACTTGGGGTCAATAGTTCAGAGTAACTGTGAGTGTGGAAGAGAGGTGAAGAAGAGAGTACAGGCAGGGTGGAATGGGTGGAGAAGAGTGTCAGGAGTGATTTGTGACAGACGAGTACAGTAAGAGTGAAAGGGAAGGTCTACAAGAGGGTAGTGAGACCAGCAATGTTATAGGGATTGGAGACAGTGGCATTGACAAAAAGGTAGGAGTTTGAGCTGGATGTGGCAGAATTAAAGATGTTACGATTTGCACTGGCTGTGACGAGGGTGGACAGGATTAGGAATAAGTATATTAGAGGGTCAGCCCAGGTTGGAAGGTTTGGAGACAAAGCCAGAGAGGCATGATTATGTTGGTTTGGACATGTGCTGAGGAGGGATGCTGAGTATATTGGGAAAAAGATGCTAAGGATGAAGCTACCAGGTAACAGGAAAAGAGGAAGGCCTAAGATAAGGTTTATGGATGTGGTGAGAGAGGACATGCAGGTGGTTGGTGTGACAGAGCAAGATGCAGAGGACAGGAAGAAATGGAAACAGATTATCTGCTGTGGTGACCCCTAACGTGAGCAGCCGAAAGAAGATGATGATGATGATGAGAGCGCTTGCATTTATTTAGTGGCACTGTGGCTCTGCATTCCTGAAAGTCTTGCTGCTTGGTTACCAATACGATTAGTATAAGTATTAATTATACTAAGAGTAATTGGGTATAATAACACACTATAACAATAAGCAAACTAAAAATATAATGGACATGCAGTGATCAACACAGCCTTTACTTTCAGACCACAAAATCTGGTACCTCGGCCATTCCCTTCAAGGATACATTCATTGAAACAGGGTCACAGTTTATACCCAGATTAATTTATACCTTGGTAAGAGCCTTAGAGTAGCTGGCTTTGGGTGTTCTGGTGGCAGTTTATCTACCTTATAGTCTGGGTGGAAAGCCCAGCCCCAGGGCTGGAGTGTGCATTCCCTGTATTCTAAGGGAAATCGTACTAGGTGCATAGAGCTGCATCTGAAAATACTGTGTGTGTGTCTACTTTTCTCTCATAGGTTCATAGGTGTGTACTAGGCTAATGGCCCTGGAGCCTTTACAAGCCTAGCCCATAGGATTACCCTGGCATCGTGCCACCCAACCTTATTTCCCAGTGCCTCTGTTGAGCAGAGCCACTGGAGTGATCCCTGGGGTGAATTTTCTATTTCAAATCCACTCGTCAAGATTTCTCTTGACGATGGCCAGTTAAGTGCTCTGTTTGACATGTATGGGAAGTCTATTCCATAGCATGGGCAGTCTCTGAGTTATGAACCTGTCCCTCCAGCATGTTCTGTTGATTGTGGTAATGAGGTTGAGGTCTCTGGAGCGTGTGATGTGGCAGGACTGGGATTTCTTTAGATGTAGCATTTCTAACAGAGCTGGGTCAGACATGGCTTTGTAAGTCAAGCAGAGATCACCTCTAAATAGGTGATATGAGACAGAGAATAGTTGGAGTTTTTTTAGTCTGTCCATATAGGACAAGTGTTTAAGGCCTAGGATCCTCTTTGCGAGGTACTTTTGTGGCCTCTCCAGTTGTTGCAGGGGTCTAGTGAGGTACATGCCAAATGGGGCATTGTACTCAATGACTGGCCTAATGAGGGAAGAGTAGAGGAAGACAATGACCTCTTTCTTCCTGGATGCAAAACCCTTAGTAATGAGATGTCCCACATAGAAGGACTTTCTGACCACAGTAGCAATGTAGTGGTCAAAAGAGAGGTTGCTGTCAACCTTTGCTCCCAGATGTGGTAATTCATGGGAACCGGCTTTTTCCCAAAGGGGATGTTGACACATTTTTTGGCATTGAGCTGAAGGTCATGGTTCTGACACCAGTCGTTGCTCTCAGTGAGGCCTTTCTATAGAATATCAACATAACTTGCGGAGTTAATAATAGCTCCCAACTTGCAATCGTCTGCAAACTTTGTCAGCCAGAGTCCCTTCGTGTTAGCCTGGACTTCAGAGGAGTAGATACCAAATAGGAGAGGACCCAGGACCAAGCCCTGTGTGACTCCACTTGTGACTGGTCTGCAATCTGACTTACAGTCAGCTACTTTCACATTGTGGGTTCTATCTGTGAGCCAGTTTGCAACCCACCTAGTGATATAGGGGTTCATGTCTAGCTTAGTGAGTTTTTCTATGATTCCTGAATGGGGAATGGTATCAAAGACCTTGGCCAGATCAAGATAGGCTGTATGAACCAACATGCCTTCATCCACAGCTCTGGTGACTGACTCAAAGAAGTCGACCAGGTTGAGCAGGCATGATCTACACTTCAAAAAATCAAACTGTGTGGGATCCAGAGTTTGGAGATTCCCTATATCCTTGTTTATTAGGTTCATGATGATGCAGCCCATAGCTTTGCATATCAGACTCATCAGGCTAAAGGGCCGATAGTTCCCAGGGTCTGTAGTCACTCCTCCTTGGTGGAGAGGGATGACTGTAGCAGTGCGCCATTCAGTAGGGACAAAGCTTAAGGTAAGGCTGTGACTGAACAGGGCACACTGTTGAGGTGCCAGTTCACTCTGTAGTTCATGTAGAACACAGCCAGGGATATCGTCAGGTCCCATAGAAGCTGTATTCTTGGCCTTGGACAGTGCTGTTTTAACCTGTGCAGCAGTAATACTGGGTGCCTGGCAATCTACAGGTACTGTGATTGGTCCTTTGGGGGGGGGGTAAAGTTGGCACTGAATCTGTCAGCCAGTATATTGGCAATATCTGTTGGATCGGTATAGGAGGTACCATTGTGCAGTAGCTCAGAGCAAATCTGGGCATTGCCATGGAGATTCTTTACATAACTATAGAAGGCCTTGTGGTTTTCTTTACAGTCTGCTGCAATTCTGTTTTCATAGCTGGGTTTAGAGGATTTGATGAGGGATCTCAGCTTTTTGTTGAGGCTGATAAGAGAGTTTTTCCATAGGTTCATAGGTAGGTACTAGGCTATTAGCCCTAGGGCCTATATAAGCCTAGCCAAAAAGGTACCCTGGCTTTTGCCACCCAAGAAAATTATTTTCCTATGCCCCTGTCGAGCAGAGCCACAGAAGTGATCCCTGGAGTGAATTTCCTATTTCCCATCCAATCATCAAGATTTTTCTTGAAGAGTGCTCATGAGGAGCTCTGTTGACATAGATAGGTAGTCTGTTCCGGAGTATGGGAAGTCTCTGGGACAGGAATCTATCCCTCCAGCATGTTCTGTTTATTGTGGTGACAAGGTTTAGGTCCCTAGAGTGTGTAGCTTGGAGGGATTGGGATTTCTTTAATTGGAGCATGTCCAAGAGCTCTGGGTTTGACATAGCTTTGTATGTTAGGCAGAGATCGCCTCTGAGTAGGCGATATGCGACAGAGTAAACTTGGAGTTTTTTTAGATGGTCTGCGTAGGGCATCTGTTTGAGGCCAGTAATCCTCCTTGTGAGGTATTTCTGTGGCATTTTCAGTTGTTGTAGATGTCTTGTGAGGTACATACCAAAAGGGGCATTGTACTCTATAATGGGTCTAATGAGTGATGAGTAGAGGGGAACAATGACCTCTTTTTTTCTGGATGAGAAACCTTTTGTGATGAGGTGAGCCACGTAGAAGGATTTCCTGACAACTGTGGTGATGTGATTATCAAAGGAGAGACTACTGTCCACCTGTGTCCCAAGGTCTCTTATCACACTTTCAGCGTTAAGTAGACTACCACTAATGTGGTAGTTCATGGGTACAGAGTTTTTACCAAAGGGGATGACAACACACTTTTTGGCATTGAGCTTCAGGCCATGGCTTTGACACCAGGCATCTGTCTCAGTGAGGCCCTTTTGTAGTATGTCCACATCGTTAGAAGTTTCGATTATGGCTCCTAGTTTGCAGTCATCTGCAAACTTTGTTAGCCAAAGACCTTCTGTGTTAGCCTGTACTTCAGAGAAGTAGATACCAAACAGGAGAGGACCCTTGACTGAACCCTTTGGTTCTCCACTTGTCACTGGTCTGAAGTCAGATTTGGAGTCCGCTACTTTCACAGTGTGGGTTCTGTCCATGAGCCATTTGGCAACCCATCTTGTGACATAGGGATTTATACCTAGTTTAGTGAGCTTATCTATAATTCCAGAGTGGGGAATGGTGTCGAAAGCCTTGGCGAGATCTAGATAAGCTGTGTGAACCACCTTACCCTCATCTATGGCTTTGGTGACTGCTTCAAAGAAGTCAATCGGGTTTTGGAGACACGATCTGCCTTTTACAAACCTGAACTGGGTAGGGTCCAGAGTTTGGAGATTACCGATGTCTTTGTTTATGAGTTCCATGATGATACATTCCATGGCCTTGCAGACCAGTCTCGTCAGGTTAATGGGGCAGTAGCTCCAGGGGCCCGTTGTGGCTCCCCCTTTGTGGAGTGGGATAACTGTTGTGGTGCAACATTCAGTGGGCACAAAGCCTGAGGGGAGGCTATGACTGAACATGGTACTTAGGTAGGGTGCCAGCTCATTTTGTAGTTCATGTAGAATGCAGCCTGGGATATTGTCAGGTCCCATGGATGCTGTGTTCTTGGCTTTGGAGAGTGTGTTTTCTACCTGTGCAGCCATAAATACAGGAACTTTGCATTCTTCCAGTATAGAGATGGGCCATCTAGGGGGTGAGAGGGGGGTACAGTTAGCACTGAACCTATCTGCCAGGATGTTGGCAATATCAGTTGGTTCTGCATATTTATTGCCATTGTGCTGTAACTCAGAGCAGATCTGAGTGTTGCCATTGAGATTCTTGGTTGTCTTTAGAGTCAGTGGCAATTTTGTTTTCGGAACTAGCTCTGGAGGATTTTATGAGGGATCTCAGCTTCTTACTGAGGTTGACCAGGGAGTTCCTCCAGTCATGGGATTTTACTCTTTTTTGCAACAGTTTCTTTCTTCTGTTGTAGAGTTTGTTTATGGCAGAGGACCACCAGATTGGCTTCCTTTTTTTGGAGGATAGCATCTTGGTTCTATTAGGGATAGCATGATCCATGCACTCGTGTAAGTGCTTATAAAGTGCATTTGTGTAGGATTCAGCAGTTGTACCTCTATTGTCCATCTGTATGGGTGTCATGAATTTGCCACTTCTGTCTTAAGAAGTGTGAAGTTGGTTTTGGAGAAGTTTTTTTATGGTGGTTTCCCTAATTGAGGGTTGGGGCGGGATGTGGATGTCTAGGGTGATTAGCTTGTGGTCGGATCTGACCAACAAGGAATTGACCTCTGGTGTGGAACACCGGTTGTCCATGTTGGTAATGACCAGGTCTAGGATACTGCTGCCCCTGGTGGGGATGTGAATAAGTTGATCCAAGGCGTTGGAATTTATGAATTCCAGAAAACGTTGAGCAAAAGAGTTGGTACATGAGTAGTTTTCCCAGTTAATGGTGGGGTAGTTGAAATCGCCCATTATAAGGGTGTTGGGTTGTACCCTAATACTTTCCAGTGTATCAAGAAATGAGGAGTGGGAATCCTGGGGCATGATGGGTCTTGGGACTTCACCTTATTTCTCATCAGTTTCCTCCTTCTGTTGTAGAGTTTGTTTATGGCAGGGGACCACCAGAGTGGCTTCCTTTTTTTGGAGGAGAGCGTCTTGGTTCTACTGGGCATGGCGAGATCCATGCATTTGTGTACGTGTCCGTACAGTCCATTGATGTATGATTCAGCAGTCATGCAACTATTCTCCATTTGCAAGGGTGCCGTGAAGTTAGCCACCTCTGTTTTTTAAGAGCCCGAAGTTAGCTTTGGAGAAGTATTTCACTGTGGTTAACTTTGCGGGGTGGGGGTGTGAGGGAGGGATGTGGCTTTCCAAGGTAATTAGTTTCTAGTCAGATCTAACCACGGAGGAGTTGACTATTGGTGTAAAGCAACAGTCACCCATGTTAGTAATGACATGGTCAGGGATGTTGCTACCTCTAATGGGGGTAAGAACGAGCTGGTCCAGGGCATTGGAATTAATGAATTCCAGGAAATATTGAGCAAGTGCATTGGTACATGAGTAGTTTTTCCAGTTAATGGATGAGTAGTTGAAGTTGCCAATTATGACAGTGTTAGGTTGGACCCTAATATTCTCCGGAGTGCTTAGAAACATGGAGTGTGAGTCTTGGGAAATGGTTGGGGACCTATAGCAGGCTACAACCTTAATTGCTGTCTTACCCAATGTTAGCTGCATCTGAAGTATCTCTGATGTGTTATGTTGGGCTACCAGTCTGGAGGTGTGTGCATCCTTTATGAATATGGAAAGACCACCGCCTTTGGAGCTTCGGTACAAGTTTTGGGGCTGAAAGGTGTGGAATGAGTTATAGCCTGGTAGTGCAGGGGTGCTTTCTGCTGCTTTGAACCAGGCCTCTGTTACAGCACAAATGTCAATATTCTCCATTTTAAGGAGTGCTTCGAGTGACTGCATTTTGAGATTTAGACTTCTAGCATTGAGCAGCATGACCCTCAGATTGCATTTGTTTGTAGCTGTTATGGTGGTAATTTGGTCTTTGGAACACCACCTAAAAAAGGCACCATAGGGGTGACAAAAGCCTTGGCCAGTATTCGGAAGCCCAGGGGTGACAGATGCAGACCATCTCTGGCAAAGCATCGAGGTCTGTCAATCATGTCATCCCAGACAGACAGATGCTGGATCCCCTTAGAATGACACCAGAAGAATTGTTGAAATCAATCATTTTCTGCTTGTACAGTGGTATCATTCTGGGTGATGGTAGGATGCTGCTCAGGGCTAGGGTCATACCTGCCTGGGCTACATAATCAGAGATCTCCTCCATGTCTCTTTTCATGTAATCCAGGGAGGTATGTCTCAGGTCATTCACACCCACATGTACAATGACAGAGTCATATTTGTACCTATTGTTGAGGGACTTGAGTGCGCGCATTATGTGGCGAAGCCTAGCACCTGAAAGGCAGCTGACTGTTACTTTCTCCTTATTCAACCTAGTGAGTGGGACATCAGTGTGCCTCACTATCGAGTCACCTATGACTAGTGTGTTGTGCATGCTGTTTTGCCTTAGGGGCTTTGGTTGAGTGGCACACTGTTTAGAAGAGTTATGTGTCTCGTGTTTAGTGTTGTGTTGTGGTGGTCGAGTGCATTTCTGCCTTGGAGGTCTCTGCTGTTTGTGTAGATTTTTATGGACAGCCTCTGCGAAGGTGGGTGTGTGGTTTGTGCTTTTATGTGAAGGCAGTGCTGATGTATGTTCTGGACGGCTATGTGTTCCATGTGGAGTGGTACAAGTGTGGACCTTCTCCTCTTGACCAGCTATTCTGGTCTTGACTGGAGAGTGCATGGTTTCCAGTTTGGATATATAAGTGCATCTCTCCCAAATCTGAGTGTTGGGAGGTAAGAGGAGAGGGTTGTCAGTGTACATGAGGTAGTTGCTACATTGCCTCAAGATGCCCAAGTTCACCAGGTTAATAGGACAAAGCACAGTGAACATTCTCCACCATTGTCAGTGGTAAGGATTGAGACTCCTTAATCACTGGCCCAGAGAAGGGATGTCACAACGGAGATCAGGGAATTTGTCCTTTTCCCCACTGTAGCACTGGAGCATATACAGTTAGCAGGGGGTGTGGGCTGTGCCTCCAAAAAACAATGTTTGTTCTTTAAATATATATATATATATATATATATATATATATATATATATATATATATATATATATATATATAATATATAAATATATATATGTGTGTGTGTGTGTGTGTGTGTGTGTGTGTGTGTGTATATACAGATCACTATCATATGATCAAAGTTTCAAAACTTGAAAATTCTTATGACCGAGACCATAAGAATGAAATTTTAAAACATCGAACATAAAAGAAAAAAACGAAAACTTTTGCTTTACATTTTTTCAGGAGGGGCAAGTCCCCCATGCACCCCCCACACCCCCTGCAAATTAAATATACCAACTCTGAGATCGCACTACAGTGAGGAAAATGGTAAATTTCTCAGTCTGCACTGTGCCATGATCTCCATTCAAAACGTTTGTTTCAAAACGTTTGATGATGTGAATTTTAAAGTTTTGAAAGTTCATTCGATATATAGATATATATATATATATATATATATATATATATCAAAGGGTAAAAAGGTCACACAGACAAACCATTCCGTAAAAAAAATAGAAAGAAATCCCCTGCAAAGCAAGTCTTCACTGTGTAATATATTAAACATCCTGTAGTGGAGGCCCGTAGGATATAGCCAAATCACTCTTAAGGACATAGTGTTTCAGCCAGCCCTGGTATTGTGTAAGGTAATTCACTTCCTTTTCTTCATGCCTGTCCATGCACTGAATAAGCACAAGGTGGAGGAACTTTACCCGAACAGGGTGCCTACCAGCATATTGCATGACAAACAGTCACAGGTGGAAAATTGTCATTCTACCGAGAGTAGCATATCTAAACAGTCCTTCTTGGTTTGTGATTTTTTTGATCTTTACTCTTAAAAAATGTTGCAACTGTGAGCAATAGTGAGCAAAGGAATTCCAGCTTTTGTGTGACTTTCACAATTTGCACGATCAGAGCTTAACAACTTTACTGTACTTAATTTATTATTTAGTTGTATATTGTTTGCGTGGGTCTATATTAAATCATTGAATGCTTAAAAAAGTGAATGATGATTTATCAAGCCCATGTAGGCAAAAGCTTACAATCTCGAACTCTTAGTTCCACAAAAAAAAAAAAAAAATTGTAAAACATTACCTAAAGTGACGGACTTCGCCTCCCACACCACCCTACCTAAATATATCAACTCCGAGATCACACTGCAGTCACGAAAACAGCAAAGTAACGGAAGCGGCCAAGCGATTTCTTCCCAGGGAAAGAATTCACTTATATGCCATTTCGCTATTTTCCTTTTCGTGCTTTCAAGTTCAACCAAGACGCAGTCAAAAGAATGCGTCTTCGATCATTTAATAGGAACCCTATTTGCTTGATTTTTCTTATATAAGTTGATTGAAATTCTCTTTGAATTCTGTGGTAACTGATTTTGATTATTCTGTTGTTTTAGAATCCTTTATTCATTTGCAGCTAAATGTGGATTCTTTACATGAGTATGCCATTAATGATTTGCTAATGCACAAGTATCTTGGTAACAGCTGATAACACTTGTGATATGTGTTCCACTGTCAAAAGTTGGATGATTTGTTTACCATTGTTAGAAGTAAATCTAGACTTAATGATGATGATTGCTCTTGTGAAACTGGCATGGCTTGGAGAGCTGTTGTTACATATATTAATGACTGGACTGATGTGATAAGTAATGTTAGGCAAAGAGCAAACAGAACACATTTAGGAAAGGAAGTATTTATTGTCTGTAAAAAATCACTTAGCCCCTATTGTTTTAGATAACACCACTGACTAGTTTGGAATTCCAGATGCAAGTATTCAGCAATCTGAGAATTCACAGCATATAGAAGGAAATAAAAAAAAAGAAAGGCAGAAGTTCACAACAAATAACAAGGAAGAAAAAATAATAAAGTAAAGAGAATACATACTAAAAAGGACCTTTCTTTGTTATGTAACACAGATTACAGGAAAAGACACATTTTTTGCTAATTGAAAACCTTCAGTCTACAGAAGAAGGCATAATTTTTCCAAAGTGAAAGTAGAAGAAAGATGCAAGGTGCAGGCAAAAAGAAAGAAATCAAACCTGAATGTGGAAGGATTGAAGAACATTACTGTACGAAAAAAAGGAGAAAGACACCGACAACACGGTTCAAGCTGTGGATGTACAAAACCAGATGGATGAAAATGTTATGCTTGCAAATGTAATGTTGTTGTTGTTGTGTCTTTCGGCTTTTCCCGGTTAGGGGTCGCCAGAGCGGAATTCCGGTCCACTAATGATTGGCAGCGGATTTTTACGTGCCAAGTTGCCAGCTCTGACGCACAACCTTCAACGAAGGTACGCCCATTCATGCATGTCTCCACACAGAAGAGGCTCTAGCTGAGAATCGAACAGGACAACGTCTTACTGTGAGGTGACAACGCTACCGCAGCACCACCACTGCAGTCATGCTTGCAAATGTAATAAGCAATAAAAACAGTGGAATTAATAAGACTAATGGTGATGAAGATCATTCCTTTTAACAACTGATAGAGCAGATATTACTGAAATAAAAGTTTAAGACTCTAGATTTGGTCAGAAAAGATATTCTTGTAACTGGAGATTCAATTATTAGTGGAACTGGTACTTACAGTTGAAGACAAGATATGAAGATCGAATAGTGTTATGCCTGCCAGCAGCAAAAGTAAAGGACAGGTCTTAGAATGCCTTAATGTAAGGAAGAATGGATCTGTTTTTATTCATGCCGGTACAAATTGTCTCAGCCACAAGAGTCTCTGACTGTTGGTAGTGAAATTACAGCCCTCTTAGATAGCATAGCTTGTACAGGTGTTAGTAATTATTTTTACAAAACACATATAGAAAGGACAGTCAGGTCACCATGAATGAAAAAAATTTCTAGGTAAATACCTACATGAAAAAATGTCCCATTTTAAAAAATAAAGACGTGTACAGCATCCTAACCTAATTTTAGGCACACGTGTTCAGACAGGATGGAGTGTACTTGTCAAGATCAGAGAAGATCATTTTTGCAATAGGTACTTTGTAATATTTAAAAACACACAAGGCAGGACTTTTGCTAGGCTGAAAATGTAACAGTTCCCAGAGCATTAATAATAATGTTTTTTAATTGAAAATTTGCTACCTTCCCCCAAGATTTATGTTGTTGTTGTTTGTGAAACATGGCAAAAGAGCAATGACTGGAAAACAATTCTGTCAGGGTAAAAATGTTTTTACTGTAAGGGACATTTTAACAAAAATTCAGGTGGAGGTGTTATAATAGTGATTTATAATTATGAGATCTGTGATTATTACATGTTCATTCATAGTACCAATACTATAAACTGTGCAACAGTGAAAATAAAGACAACTCTGAAACATATAACAACTGGTGGAATGTATAGACCACCAAAGTCAAGTGCTGATGACCTAGAGGAATTCATGCATTTCTTGTTGAAGGAGGGAAGAATAATAGTGGCTGGGGTCTTAAATTTACCAGAAACAGACTGGAATAATATTCATTCAACATCATAATTAGGAAATTCATCACATCATATGTTCAGGAGCAACAATTGCTTCAGAATATAAAAAAGCCTACCAGAGAACAGAACATAGTAGACATTGTTTGTCCCCTAAAGAAATTACTGTTACTACATGTCAAGTTTAACCACCATTGATGTGCAGTGATCATTGGGTTATACAGGTTAATTTGTTGCTAGATAATTCTGCCAAACTGAAATCTAAAATTGGCACAGAAGCTTAATAACAGATTATACGTACTGAAGCAAACTGGTCATTCTGTAAAACTAATTGGAGTGTTGCATTCAGTGGGAAAGCTACAGAAGGAATGTGTAAAGTTTTGAAAGAGAAATTGTTTGAAAAAATAAAAATAAAAAAAAAGTTTAACATCAGGATCTAGGCACATGTCAGAAGGATATATTTCCATAAAAACAAGATACTTGATTAAGGTGAGAGACAAAAAACATAACAAATGGAAAAGAGGTCAAACTACAACTTTGAACTAAACAAACAAATTAAACATAGTGTGAGAGAAGATCAAGAAAAAAATTAAGAACATTTATATAAAGATACTGAACATGATAGGAGACCATTTTATAGATGCATAAGATGTGGAAGGAGGAAAGACATAGAAATTGTTAAACTATGTGTAGATTCTAAAATTTATTCTCAGACACAACAAGGGGGTGGACGCAGTGGTGCAGCAGTTAGTGTTGATGCCTCACAGCATGAGGTTCTCTGGTTCAATCCTCGGCTGGGGTGCCTTCTGTGCGGAGTCTGCATGTCCTCCCTGTGGTTGCGTGGGTTTCCTCCGGGTGCTCCAGTTTCCTCCCCCATCCCAAATACATGCTGTAGGTGGACTGGACACTCTAAATTGGCCCTAGGCGTGAGTGCGTGCATGTGTCTGCCTTCTGTGGAAAGTTGGGCGCCGGGCTGGCAACTCGACACCGTAAAACTCCACTGCCAATCATGAGTGGACAGGTGATCTGCTGTGGTGACCCCTAACCGGAAAAAACTGAAAGTAGAAAAATTCTCAGACACAACAAATTACAGATATGTTTAAAAAATCTTATGCAAAGCAGTTTGACTCTACAAAGAGAGTGATAAACTGTCCTAGTGACATCCAGGTAACCTCAGATACTGAAATCAAAGTAGGTTATACTGAAAAAGAACTGTGCAAACTGGATCCAAACAAAGCACAGGGAAGTGACTGAATTAGTAATAATGACCTAAGAACACTTAACAGTACCAGTATATCTATTATTTACTAGGTTGTATAATTATGGGGAGATTGCTCAAGATTGGAGACGTGCTTATTAAACCTATCTTTAAGGGAAAAGGGAGTAGGACAAGCCCAGAGTCATACAGACCCTTAAGATTACTTTCCTGTTGTGGAAAAATAATGGAGAAGGAAATAATGGATAAGTCAGTCATAAATGGAAAGACTGGGACTTAAATCCATAGATCAGCATGCATATGTTGAAAACAGATCTATTACCACCTGCAACATGATGTTCTATAACAATATAATAACAGCTATGAATGAAAAATTGTGCTGTGATGTAATTCATATAGATTTAACTTCAGCACTTGACACTCTGATGTACTGAGGAGGGTTGCTGGGTATATTGGGAAAAGGATGTTAAGGATGAAGCTGCCAGGTAAGAGGAAAAGAGGAAGGCCTAAGATACGGTTTATGGATGTGATGAGAGAGGACATGCAGGTGGTTGGTGTGACAGAGCAAGATGCAGAGGACAGGAAGAAATGGAAACAGATGATCCACTGTGGCGAGCCCTAATGGGAACAGCTGAAAGAAAAAGAAGACATAGTTTCTTTTTTCCTAAAAAGGCAAGTCCTTAATTAGGTATTGAAGATTGAACACAGTACATGGAAATTTAACACATGATGATGTGGTAGTGAATCCACAGTGTAAAAAGGATGAAGGTTCCTTAAAAGGTAAGTTATTTTAATTACCCACAATGATTTGCAGTTGTATGTAAATCTTTGTTTAGAGCCTACCATAACATTATAGTGTGGGAGTGGTTGTAGAGAAAAGCTGAGTAAACTGGGAAATGACAATGTCAAAAAGTGTACTATAATCTTCATATTTTGTAAAATCAATTGCAAATTTAACATAAGGGGTATAATGAAAAAAAAATAACTGTAAAACAGTGATACTTCCAAACATGACTTTTTACTTGAAAAAAATGGACTTCAAAATGTTTTCAGTGTTTCTTCACTTAATAGTCTTGCCCAGTTACTATTAAGAATGTAGCAATGAACATTTTTTTTTACTATATCGGTGTAAGAAAACTGATATAGAACATCACCGTATGAAAACTGATTTGTATATTTTGATTTTGAAATAAATTTAAATTAGGCATAGTAGGTAAATGTAAAATATTACATTTTGGGTATATATTGAACTTGGATCTTGCAATCTCATTAAAGGTTACACATTAGCTTTTCTATATTTTTTAAACATTTATTGATCTCTGTGGTAATATGTTATTAATGGTTGATTTGGCTGGTACCATTTTCTTGGAAAACTGCTTCTGTAAAACATATTAACCTACCCAGAAGTTGTGTGACTCCTAGATTATAAGAGATAAGGGGATATGAGGGGCTCAGCCCAACTGCACTCAGAATGATAGATTTTGCATTATTTATTTATTGCTACATAGAAATGGCCTTTCACAGAAATGCAACTGGCATCCACTTAAAGTCCTGCCACTGAATGATGCTGTAGAATTATTTAACTTATCATTCCTCCAAGTACTAGACAATCTCGCTGCTCTCCGACATTGGTGGATTTGGTAAGCCAACTGGATTGGTTGGCTTTCACTCTCCTAACAACTTATGAAAGCTATAGATAAGGCCTGGAAATTACGGCATACAAGTAAAAACCATACAGACTTCGCTCAGTAAAAACAACTGTGTAATCAAGTAAAGCGACTTGACATCAAAAACAAACAAGACTACTATATTACTCTGAAAAATAACTATATTCAAAAACCTAAAAAGTTCTGGAGGTCCATAAACTCTCTATTATACACAGGCAAAAGCAATAATCCGTCCCCTGATCCAGACATGGCCCCAGCTGAAACTACCTCATTTTTAACTAATTCTTTAAAAACAGTATAGTCAACCTCACTGCCAACTTTCCACTAATCAACCCACTGTCCCCAGACCCATCTGCTACAACAAGACCAAACTTCTCTCTCGTACCTATACCTACCTCCACCATAAAAAACTCCTACTTAAACTTAAACCTGGATCAAATGCTCCTGATATGTTACCACCAGAATTCCTCCAAAAATCATCAGACGCTATAGCCTCATTAGTATACTACTAAACAGACCCATTCAAGAGTCCTTCATTCCCATAATCTGGAAAAAGGCATTTATCCTCCCTCTTCACAAAGGTGGAAACAATAATGATATATCTAACTTCCATCCAATTGTCATCCTCTCTCCCATCTACAAAATTCTGGAAAAATGTATCCATAGCCAACTACCTACTACACCACAATCTCCTTTTCCCAACCCAACATGGGTTTAGGCCTAGTCATCACACCACCACTGCTCTTATATCTTTCTTGAACATAGTCAGCCATGCTCGGGACTTATGATACCTTGTCTCCTCACTATTTCTTATCCTTTCCAAGGCATTTGATACTGTCTCCCACCTGCTTATACCGATCAAACTCTCCAGTTTAGACATATCTCCCCCTACCCTAGCCTTGTTTTCCAACCACCTTACAGATAGACAACAAGCAACCAAATGGTGCCAATCCCTCTCTCCTTTCCTCATCATCAATACCAGAGTCCCACAATGGTCCATACTAGGTCCACTGCTCTTCAGCATTTTCATTGATGATTTCCATACCAGCATACCCCATGATAATGTCATCCAGTATGCAGATGACTCCACCATCATCTGCATGGCCAAGTCTATTTCAGAACTACTTACACTCACTGAAACCTGGATGTATATTCATCCATGATGTATATAAATGCTAATAAAACCAAACTCATGTTATTCACCCCCAAATGCAACACCCCCGAACCAAAAATGAATTTGCCATCAACTCACTCAACAAGACTTGCCACAAAGTAGCCCCATATACTAAACTTCTATGCATCATCATAGATGAACACCTTACTTTCAACCAGTATATTAACAGAAACATCAGGAAAAAAACATCAGAAACTAGGCATCCTGTACAGGCACTAACACTTCCTCACCTATGCAGTAAGACTATCCCTTACCTCTCCCTTCCTGCTTCCATCCTTGCTCTATGCTGCACCTCTTCTTACTAATATACAATCCTGTCTTAAATCCAAACTGGACTCATGCTACAATAAAATCACAAAATTTGTAACCAGCACCAAACACTCTTCCCGCCACTGTGTATCACTCCAAAGTTTAAACTGGCTAGGACTTCCCCAAATCTAAGATACCAGCAACTAACCACAGCTCATAAGCTAATCTATAAGCCTTCTAGTTGTCCTGCCCTCACCTCTCTGTTCACCAATTATCACCCAAACAGACCTCTGCAATCAGTCAATCAGATGGCTCCTTAATGTAGCAAAACTGAACCTTTCCACTGGTCAAATGCATTACCCATATGCTATAGCAAAACTATGGAATGCTCTCCCTCCTTCATTTAGGTCTACTAGCAACCTTGAATGCTTTAAGACCGCTGAAACAACACCTGTTCTCCCATTGGCTATGTACATATACCAGCACTGACTATAAAAAAAAAACAATATTCCTAGCCTTCCTACTTTTCCTTCCCATCTCACTTCTGTCTCAGATTCCTCATATATACATTCAGTGCTTCCAACTTACTAAGTGCAACATGTGCCCACCACATTTAAAATTACACAAGAGTGGTTTTGTGGCCTGCAACAGTGCTGCCAGCCAGGAAACCATATAGAGCAATATGGACACCAGCAAATATATAAACCTAGTTACCTACAGGCTAACTAGATCTCTGGGATTGATTAGAAAGCCACAATGATTAAATGGGTTATTAATAAAGCAGTGTATATATAGTTCCAACATATTACATGAAAGTGTATACAGTGAAGAGTATTGTCGAAACCTGTTTCAAGCATACTGAATAAAAGTTGTGTAAATGATCAGTAAAGGTACATAAACTGCATTATAAATAAATAGTGTGTATTGAAAAGGGACACACAGATGAATTATAGGTATGAACACAGGGGAAGAGGACAGGTGAAGCATGATAATGTAGAGCAGATGAGGGGATATCTATCAAGACAGTGGTAGCATGAACACTAATCACATATCAACATGATACAGTACAGACTGCACAGTTATCATACGTTATGTGACTGTCACACAAGGTGACATATCAGTGGAGAAGATTCTTTGTGATTTAAGCATCCTGACATGAGCAATGGAGAGGACATATATCAATGATGGTATATACAATAGGCAGTATGTGCATATTAGGAAGCTGCACAAAATGAGTTGCCTGAATACAAATGTAATGCCAGGATAGGTCTCAACCAAGCAGGACACATAGCAACAGGCTCATGGACAACAGTATACAGAAGCACACACAATCATGGACAATATCAGCATAATACTATCATTAATCCCATGTCTTTGACATAACATATGTGAGTGTGAGTGATTATAGATGGTTCTGCAAGAACACACTTGTACAACTGTCCTGATTTCTCAGTAATCTATGAGGACATGGTGTGGGGACTCAAGTACACCTTCCTCATAATTTAACATCTGCCGGAGGTATTAGGAAGGACACCGTTACACCTGTATTCGAAATTATGAGCAGTCATGGCTAGTTGACAGGTGTGCATGGCATATATATGGCACAATCCACACTGTCAGGAATGTAAACCATGCCATAAGTGTTGTCAGTCAGCTATGTATTTATTGTGTGCGTCTCAGGAATACATATCACACATACATGTTGTATAACACCTTGAGGGGGGGGGGTCCACACCATCAACCACTAATGGCTATGCAACAAAAAAAATACTTTTAGGTATGGCACATAATATGCATGGGAGCTCACTATGGCAAATGTTATACACTTCAGGAAATCATCTCTGGAAGATGTGTTGGGGGGTATATGCTAAAGGGTGCACTGTACTCAGTTATTGGTGTGATGAGAGCTGAGAACTATTTGTACTATAATGCTCTTTGATGTGGATGTCCCGCACATATTCAGCAGTTGGATTACGTACAAGGGAGTAGTCACTACTGTGGGCATATGCAGGTGGACATTCCACATACCATCCACCTGAGTACACAAGTCATGTACCACTTGGTCTGCTCACTGGTGTGTGCTGTCTATATTACAATTAGCTTGTGTGTTTGTTTAATAATGAAACTAATCCCTCCATGATTTTTGTTCATATACTGTGTCTCCATGGCTGTGGCAGGAATCCTTTGTGTGTGTTGATACTCTCTGCATAATGCCAATACTATACTTGGATTCAATGATTGTCCACAATCTGCAGTCCTCCACAAAGCTGGGTGGACAAAGAATGTGTAAGTCAGTCTTGAACAGGAAAGTGCATAGCACAGAGCCCTGAGGTACGCACTTGATCACTGGACTTTAGATATAGGTCACGTCACACACTTCAACATATTTATTAGTCAAGTATATGATCCAGTGGTCTTCCCACTTGGTGATGTAGGTGTTTATGGGGACTTGTGACTGTCTTTCAGTAATATCTGTGTGCAGATTTGTGTCAAATGCCTTGGCCCTGTCAAGTTACACAGGATGTTTGTATTGTCATCAAACAAAGAAATGAGGACATAACAGCAGAAGCCAAAGTAGCTCCAATTGCAGAAAAGATCAAAGAGAACAGATTACAGTGGTTCAGACATGTGCTGAAAAGCAGAAGATAATCTGGTGAAGAATATTTGGGACAGACAGGGGGAAGGTAAGAGGAAACAAGGACATCAAGCAAAGAGGTAGATGGATTGTGTAAGAGAAGATCCATGACAGTCAGGCATGAGTGTTGAAGAAGGCAGGAATGTGGCATTGAATTGAGAGAAATGGTGACAGTTAACACAATACCCTGACCCCATGTAGAAAATATGAAAAGTGGGCTGATGATGATGATGACAGCATTGTTATCATCCATGCCCTTGTTTACTTTATTAAGGACATTGAACAGATGCAACAGACATGATGCAGCCTGAACAAATCACACATGTGTTTGGTACACAGTCTGGATATTACCTGTGTCCTTTTAGACATGGCCCATTATGTCTTGTTGGTCTACCTCACAGATGAGGAGAGTCAGGATGGGTCTATAAATGCATGAATCAGGTGATGCCCCCCCCCAGTCAGAAGGATGCATGTTGATGTACCCCCTTCTACAGGAACATTGCCTGTCTGGAAGCTGTGTTGAAGTAGGGATCCAACTGTGTCTGGTGGGTCTATGTTTTGAATCACACTATGGGCAACCTGTGATGTTGTCAGGGCCCACTGATTCTATATTAATAGCTATACAGAGTGCATAGATGAGCTGCGTTCCTTAGAATAAAAACTGAGTAATGTTTGCATATATACTTTGGCTGATGGCCAGTGGCAACAGGGGGGGTGACATGTGAGACAAACTGTCAGCCAGTGGATTGTCTGTTTCCTCCGGCTGGGTATGACTGGTGGCATCCACATACAGCTCTGTGCTTACTTGTGTATTCCCCTTAACATTTCACATTTATTGGAATAAATTATTTGTGAAAGATCTCTAAATACAACCTTGGTAATTCATCACATTCCATACACTGGCACTATGCACACAGTAGTACAACTGTACCAATGTAATGTACTTGCCTCAATTGCACAACATATGCCAATATGTGTTTCATGGGCATGCCTTGTTTGAGCAGCTTGATCCCATATCAGGATACATTACATATCAGTTGCTTGTGTCTCAAGCAGAACATTTCCTGACACAAATGCTAATAGTCACACAGTGGTGCTGCTGACCTCCTCAATCGCCCTTGGGTATAGCAGTACAATTGAACATACAATGAATTCCACAAGGTTGTAATTGAATCAAACCGTGATACATTGGTTGCGAATATCAAAGCCTAACAACATGTGTATATGACAAGACTTATGTGACCATGTAATCAATATGAATTTCTACTGATGAATATCACAGAACATTTAATAATGGTATGTAGACACAAGCACACCTGTGCCATACTGTAAGTGTCACTGTGATGGTAGAATGTGAACTGTGTAGAAGGTTGATCTGCTCCACTACAACATATGTCCTAATACACCAATGATATACATAAAAGTATATCATACCACTCCAACAGTTCTCAGGAGGCATATTACTACAACTGTTGTAGAAGGAGCATGTAATGCAATGGCATCAATACAGTAGCTCACAGCACAGATTGGAATACTCTCTGAAAGCCATACCATACATCCAAACCTTGATATAGCACATGTCAATGACAGCAACATTGACATGTCAACTTTTCAAAGGGTCATAAGACATTATTAAGCTAATGGCCAACATCGCATGAAATCCTTGCCATTATTATATCATGTAAAAACATATCAATATATATCTATATTATGGAAGATAGTAAGACTATTGTGTGTATATGTATATTTGTTGGATTGCATTTCATTCTGCCACGTCCATATGGGACATGAGCACCAAACCATGACAGAATTAGCAATCATACATGCAGTGGTTTGGAGATAGCTTGTAGGGGCTCATGGAAGGAATTTGTTTCATGATGTGTGTATGCATATTTGACATGAGGACATCCGTGTGACCAGGGAAAAAAGGAGGATGGTGGATGGATGGGGCTACATGAAATGTTCCTCAGGTGGCAATGAAATGAAGAGCTATTCCAAAGGTCATACAATGACCATAATGTAAAATCAACCACACACACACACACACACACACACACACACACACACACACACACACACACACACACACACACACACACACACACACACACACACACAGCAGCAGACTGAATCTGATTTCAACATTACACCTGTGTAGCTATAGAAAATGAATGCCATGTAATGTCAGAGTAGCAACACCACATATGGCTGACTGCAATGCTGTCATGTTGCATTTTATGTAGTATGATAGCATCATTGTATGCTAAGGACAACATGTTGGGAGGAGTGTAGGACATGGATATGGAGTCACAGCCCTGTGTAAAATTGTCTCAAAAGTGATAAAATTGTATTTATAGATACACAAGTTGCCTGATGTCAGATTAGAACACCTATACATGTTGGTAAATTAGCTTGCAAACATAGTAGTTATTGTTACTGGCACAGCACAGGTTTGTCTTGAATACTTTCAGAATGCCTGTTATACAAAATGACATAAACATTGTATGCTACAACAAGATGCTCAGCAGAGGGTTTGACATAGCTGTGGACTCCTATATCATTCTAAAATTGTCACCATAGTGATTGTTGAATGAACACACTGTTGACTGCATTGAGATTAGAACCCCTAATTATTTACAGTCCACAGAACTTAATGCATGTGCCACAGCACAAGTCTGGCTTTTATAGTGTCTGATAACACTTTATGGATGATGCCTTTAGCAATGTCTGGTGAGAGGAAGATGGTAACAGCAATGTCTCATATACTGCTGTAAAATGCTCTCTCTAATGTCACACAAATGAACGAACACACACTCACACGCACATATATACCAACTGAAGACAGTGAGAACGGAACTCCTACCTAACTATTCACAGAGCACATTACTTAAAACAAGCACCACAGCAAACATATGCCTTTTATTGTGTCTGAAAATACTTTATAGATGATGACATCAGCATTGTCTAGTGAGAAAAAGATGGTAATAGCAGTGTCCCATATAGTGCTGTAAAATGCCCTCTGTAATGTCAACCACATGAACAAACACACACACACTAATTGACAGCAGTGAGAACAGAACTCCTACCTAACTATTTACTGAGCACAGTACTTAATGCAAGCACCACAGCACAAGCCTAGCTTTTATAGTGTCCACCAATACTTTATAGCTGATGACATCAGCCGTATCTGGTCAGAAGAAGACAGTAATAGCAGTGTCCCACATGTTGGTGTAAAATGATCTCTCTAATGTCAACCAAGAGAACAGACACACACACACACACACACACACACACACACACACACACACACACACACACACACACATACACACACTAATTGACAGCAGTAAGAACAAAACTCCTACCTATTTACTGAGCACAATACTTAATGCAAGCACCACAACACAAGTCAGGCTTTTGTAGTGTCCACCAACACTTTATAGCTGATGACATCATCAGTATCTGGTGAGAAGAAGACAGTAATAGCAATGTCCCACATACTGGTGTAAAATGATCTCTCAAATGTCAACTGAGTGAACAAACACACACATTCCGATTGACTGCAATGACAACAGAAGCCCTACCTAACTATTTACAGAGCACAGTACTTAACAAAAGCACCACAGCACAAATACAGCTTTTGCAGTGTCCAACAACACTTTTCTAAATGATGACATCAGCAGTGTCTGGTGAGAAGATGGTAATAACAGTGCCCCACATGCTGGTATAAAATGCTGTCTCTAATGTCAACCAAGTGAATAAACACACACACATACACAAACTGCTTAGGTGACTCTGTGTCAGCAGGTGCAAGTATATTGAGATATGTATTTTGAGTTCAGATGATCCAGGGTTCGAATCCAACTGTATCTAATACTTTTAAATATGTGTGCATGATGTAATGAAATAATTCTTTTTTCTACTTTCAATGTGTCTTTCCTTAGAGCAGTGCTTTTAAGCAGCATTGTGAAGAGGTAACTGCACCAGTGAAGAGCTGTTCAGCTCCACTCAGCATTAGTGCAC
The DNA here is from genome assembly GCF_019279795.1 of Protopterus annectens. Taxonomy (NCBI): domain Eukaryota; kingdom Metazoa; phylum Chordata; order Ceratodontiformes; family Protopteridae; genus Protopterus; species Protopterus annectens. The sequence continues at coordinate 1,346,551,422 of NC_056743.1, read as the reverse complement.
AATGCCAAACTCTGTGAAAACACAGAGGACAAAAAGTGAAGGGCTTCATTGTTTTTTTTTAATTGTGTGTGTTTGTATGTGATTCTATTTTTTGACCAGATTAAAGGTGTTAAAATGTGGTAGATAGGAAAGTGGTGAAATTGGCAGCAAGCAGTGGGAACAACAAAGGGAAAGCAATATAGGTGATTTCACTTTGCAGACATGTATTGGGGACATACATTTTATGAAGTGACACACGTTTGTGTGGCTTTACACACTGATAAAATTAATTTGCACAATATGGGTTCAAACCTATGTATAAGAGATATGCTTCTATATAGGTGATGTTTTTATCCTTGCCACAGAAGAAGTGCTTGTCAGACATGCTTTTGAATTATATATATATATAAATACAAATGACAGAGCAAGTGGTTAACCATGTATGTGTGTGACCTGAGAAGGTCCTGGTTTATACATTCATGTGTGTATGAGTATCATTGACATCTGAAGGCCATCCAAGGCCAGAGAAGACAATAAGAATTACAGAAGCATAATAGTCAGTATGTCCTCAGTCATATATATAATTCGTATGGGCTCCACTGTTATACATACTTATTTATAATTATGATTAATTTTTTAATTTGTTTTTTTTAAATTGAGTGGACAAGCATTAATAACATTTGGAGTATGCTAGATTAGACCCCTGGCTCACCTGCATTGTGAATATTAACTTACACCAGCTGCCACATGGAAGGTTGGACTCCAAGTGTATTTTTTACAGTTATTACTATGAACAGTGCTCATTGCAACTGAGACCTTATTTGTCAGACCTGCTGATTAGTTATACATATACATTAAAGAGTTGAGTGTTTAAACACGTATATACATGACATGACAGGTCAGAAAATAAACCACAATTCTACTGATACCCACAGTAACACATTTAATATATATCTGATAGCCTGTGTATGCTCAATGCACCTACTGTAGATAGTTATTTCTATGTTTAATTACTATTTGCATGTTAATTTTAATATAAAGTAAACAACAGAAATAAAACTTTGGACTTTGTTGGATTAGAACCCAGGCACACTTGTATTGTAGCCCTACACTTACACGTCTTGCCATAGGAACAACTAAACAGCAGCTGTATATTTACATATTCATTATTAAGTATGTGTGCTAACCACTACCCAATGCAGCTTAGCAAGTTTGTGTGGTACCGTACCACACTTGATAGAATGTATCCATTCTGAAATTGTCTACTGTCTATTTGCTATCTGCAGGTGTTCTGGACCTGCAGGTGTTGTGGGAAATTGCAGACTGTTGTGCTATGCTAGTTAGCAGGTTTGCATGATGGAAAGCAAAAGATGCAACAATGTATCCATTTTGAAATCAAAATTGACTGCTTCCTGTCTGCAGATGTTCTGGACCTGCATGTGTTGCTGGCTGTCGAGCAATGCCACTTAGTGGGTTTGCAAGATGGAAAGCAAAAGAGGAATAATGTATCTATTCTGAAATTTAGAATGCCTTCTTGTGTAGGACATTACACCATGTTTGTGTGAAGTTAAGTAACATGCAAACATGGCAAGCAGAGCTACACACGCATTACTCTGGTAATAAGTGTTCATTAGGTTTTAACATTAAAAGATACATGTAAGACTTGAACCATGATCTGCAGATACCATATACTGTGTGGCTCATCATATTTACCAGATGTGCTATACACACACTTGATTCACAGCTGTAATTTATGCAGTTTTTATTATACAAGTAAGTTGACTTTAAATTTTAATATATTTCTCCAATTCACTGTGTTTGTGCTAAGCTGCTCACTGCACAAAAATTATAATAAAAATATTATAAAAATTACAAAATACATCTTAACACACATTAAAGATTTCTACACAACTCTGGATTTGAACTCTCAGACTACTGAACATAAAAATCACAATAATAGTGCCTTCTCTCTCTCTCTCTGTCACAGAAACAGCTTTGCAGCAGGAACAAAAATGATTGTGCATATAAGCAAGTCCCATTTCCACCACAGTATTATGAAGACATATATCACTTATATACTGTCAGTTGGTTGTATATGTGCTGCTTACATATTTAGTGCAATGAATGATCACATGCCCATTTATGAGTATTGTTTGAACCAGTGCAGTGCTGTCTTCTCTTTATATTGTGCTCTTCTTTTTTCTGTGCTGTACTCTCACACATACAGTCTATAGGGCATTTTGTATCATTGTCCTTAAAATGTATGACAATATTATATGAGAGTAAAAGGAAATAGAGTTTGGCTATTAGTGTGCTAAAAGTGAGAAATGGGTGCTGTTCACTTCCACTACACAGCTTGTTACAATTACTTCTACACTTTGTAAGTGTATCCTGGCTGACACACCTACTGTAGATAGGGAATCTGAATTGTGTATTCCTTCTACCTCCCACTAACCATTTCACAGTTGCAGTCCATTAGTTAGTCCATGAGTTAGTGCCTACACTGTGTTTGCATCAGCTACATGAATTCTAATGAGTTCACACCTCATCTGCATCATTACCATGCTCAAAAGCATGAATGTACACCATAAAAGGTAACCGTGTAGCTAGGGAACTTGAAGGTGAGAGGTCTTGTGTATTTGTAGAACATATATGATTGAGTTTCCTTTAAATGTATCTGCACAAAAGGCTTCGGATGTTGCTAAGGTATGCTTGTACTTTTCAAGCACATGTTAGATTTGTTCACATGTAACAAAGAAAACAACTGTTATTTTGTATGCACTTCTTATACACTCTTGGCAAAGGGATTTTTGCCATGCATTGACTTTCACAGATAGCCTTAATAACATTAAAAAATGATAAATACAAATGATCACCGCAGCTACTAACATAAAAACTTTAATGAAAACAAGTAAAGGTTGGATAAGCCCTTTCACACAATGCATGCTTCTTCAGATCCATACAAACCAGAACAAAGCAGTTAAATATATATTGCAATCCATTATGTAATGAACTCAAACAGACAATAAAAGTCAGACAATTAATTAATTGATGTAGCCTTCTTTTCTTTAGAGCTGGTTTTAAAGGCATGGTAGCATTAATAGCTGGTGACTTATCTGCCTGTAGTCTAGCTATCCATTTCATCTCTGCTAATTCTACTTTATTAATCAAATCACCTCCCCTTATTTCTGACAGATGAAATATGGCAAAAGAAATATCAGCTTTAGTTGTGAATCTATCTTCATTGACTTTGACTACACCACAATTAAATCTACTCAATAGTGGACTGAATTTTATACCAGCTCATGTGTCAAAGGTCAGTGATGTCATAGTGGACATTAAACGTTTTGTGAGAAATGCAGTTTTAAAGCTTTTATATCCAACCAACAATAACAGTAATGTTAACCCCTTGAAGCACCCTAGTTTGTTTAATCCACAGCTACATCCAATGATTAACATTTTTGTAAAAACATGTGAAAGAGAGATTTTTGGCTTCTTTAGAGATTTACGGACTGCTAATAGTTTTTTTAACTTAACTAAAGATGAACAACTGGCGTTACAATAACCACAGAATGAATCTACAATTGCCATATGCCCTGTTGACAAGGGTGGGGCAGTTGTTTTATTAGATTCTACATACTATATTGATAATATGATAGAGATGTTGAATGATGTTGCAACGTATACAGTTATTTCAAAGGTTGATGTTGATCGTGTTGTTAAACGCGTACATGTTTTTTTTATGATTTAATGCTGACTTCTCTTTTAACTAAGGATCTTTATGAGTTTATGTATGTGAATAAGCCATTGATTCTCACTGTTCATGGTCTGCCTAAGATACAAAAATCTTTGTTGAACCCACCGTTATGTCCCATAGTATCAGGACACTGTTGGGTAACTGAATTTATTTCAATTTTTATTGAAAGTCAACTTAAGGAGCCATTAACTAAAGCAGTAGCTGTTGTTAGGGATACTGAAATTTTTTTATGTACCTAGGGAGATTATACCAGGACCTATGGCCTATTTGGATTGGATATCTTATTGGTTACCCTTGATATTTGTACTTTATTCACTGTTATACCCAATGATTTTGGGGTAGAATCAGTGAAACGTTTTTTAATAAAGAATACTGAATACACTTCAGCGCATATAGAGTTGATAGCAGCTTTGCTTGATTTAGTGATAGAAAATAATGTTTTTGTGTTCAAGGACATTTTTTATATGCAGAAATATGGTGTAGCCATGGGGACCCCTTGCGCTAACAGTTATGCCAACCTAGTGTTGGCGGACTGGGAGAACAAGGTGGTCCTCTCTAATCATACATTTAGCCCACACTCGCTCTACTATAAAAGATTTGTGGACAATGTATTTATTTTATGGCAAAGGACCAGCACTGACCTGAAACAGTTTGTAGATTATATGGAGCAACATAGTACATGCTTTAGATTTTCTTTAAATTATTCAAGGCAGCAGATAGAATTTTTGGATGTTAAGCTTGTCGTGTCTAATGGTACTATTGACAGCTCTCTATTTAGGAAAGAGTGTAGAAAAAATGCTCTTCTGCATCATTCCAGCATGCACCCTAAACATATATTTAACGATATAACTAGAGGTCAATTTTTAAGGATGTCCAGGTTGCATACTGATAACAAAGGTTTTTTACAAGCTTCTGCAAACCTGAAATCTGACCTCACAAAGAGAGGTTATAGATCTGAAGAGATAGATAGGATTTCTCATGAGGTTAAGGATTTACGAGATACTAGTGGCAAACCTTATTTTAACAGGGCTGCCGTTGACTATGATTTAAGGACAATGCATAGGTGTGATGGTAGTACCGCTTCTCTAACAATATAGTAGTAATATTAGTAAGGTATGTGACATCATAAATAAGAACTGGTCCATCTTACTATCTGATGACTAGGTCAAAGCAATAGTAGGTGACAGACACAGGTATACATTTAAGAATAATTTATCACTTAAAAGGCAATTATGTTATACTGTTAACATGTACCAAGTGTGACTTCAATTAGACAAGGCACTTATCCCTGCATAAATTGTAAAGCTTGTCCTACAATCTCAAAGAGTAATACTTTTATACATCCCCTAATGGGATATAGCTATTATTTTAATTTTTATGCAGATTGCAGGACCAGGAATTTAGTTTACCTGGCACAGTGTAAATCGTGTGCCTTTTTTTATGTAGGTAAGACAAATAGGATGTTGAAGGAGAGCATTTTTCAACATTTATGTGACATCAGGAATGTGAATTTACTTAATGCTTTGGCTAAGCATATTTCCATAAATGAGGGTCATGCATTTGTCTTTACAGTAATACAACTAATTCTGATTGATATAAGGGGAGGTGATTTGATTAATAAAGTAGAATTAGCAGAGATGAAATGGATAGCTAGACTTCAGGCAGATAAGTCACCAGGTATTAATTCTACCATGCCTTTAAAACCAGCTCTAAAGAAAAGAAGGTAAATTAATTAATTGCCTGAATTTTATTGGCTGTTTGAGTTAATTTTATAATGGATTTTGATATATATGTAATTGCTTTGTTCTAGTTTGTATGGACCTGAAGAACCACACATTGTGTGAAAGCACTTATCCAACATTTACTTGTTTTCATTAAAGTTTTAATGTTAGTAGCTGTGGTGATCACTTGGATTTATCATTTTTTAATGTATCTACACTGTTCATTTGTTGGGATTTTTGGCTGCTGTTTGTTTCATTGTTATCATAGCCTTAATAACTGTCATTACAAGTGTTATTATTAACCCTGGTTACCTTAACAATCTTTTCTATCTTATTCCATGGCATTGTAAAGTACTATATTGTCCATCACACACGGTTGCTATACTTCTAACATGGCCCATAGACACCACCAGGGGAGTGGTGGGCACAGTGAGAGGTGCCTAGCAATTGCATACAATTAACTTTTGTGTTGAAAATGTGTACACATTTTGTGAAAATTGTGTGGAAAACATTTATAACAAATGAATTATGTATTATTCCTGTGATTGTACAAACTGTCATTTTTCTGTTGTTTTCAGGGTGGGGGAGCCAAGTACTATTTGTGTGTTGCCACATCAAAAGTTGTGTTTCAAGAATTTTGCTCTTGCAATTGTGTAGTCATCCTGATATTTCTGTCTGTGTACAGGGAAATGTATATGTAATTAGTGGCATGTTGTAGCATAGCTTTCAGGAATTGATATAGGATCCTGGATGCCGATGCCTGTGATACCCCCAGCATATGCCCTGTTGGCCTCTGAAAGGTTCCTGTAGTTAATATTCTAAGTGCTACACATACCTTAGCTGGGTCTATATTAAATCAGTGAAAACTCACTTCAATGAATGGCATTTCATAGTAAATGCCGTTCATCGAATTCCGCTCTTGTGGAGGGATGCACCCCCACTAATTATATATACCAAGTCCAAGCTTGCACTACAGCGGGGAAAGGGCAAATTTTCCAGTCTTCACTATACTGCGATCTCAGTATGAACAGTTTGATGAACGTCATGTTTGATGTAAGTGCACCAAAAATGCCGTTCACTGAACTGAATTTTCGATGAACTAATAGGGACCCACCTTTATCTCCACAGGTTCTACTGAGTTTGCCCTTACTCTCTGTTGTGAATGACAGTGGTTTCAGAGTTCCTGTAGTTTATCTCTATCCACTCTGTAGTGCTCGACTATTTCTACATCATGCAGACTATGGTAAGTTAACAGGGGTCTAAATACCATTCTCCTTCCTGGCTGGGGTCTATTTCCAGCAGCAGAAGCAGCAGCATAGACTTATGCCTGTTGCACATACAGTACATATGAATAACATATGAATAACAGCAACTGCAATCCTTAGCATTGTTTCCATGTAGAGTAATTTCCATGGCTGTATTCCAATAAGTTTTGGAATTCACAGGCAAAACCTACACTGTGTCTACATGGTTACTTTATCGCTTATCGAATAGCTAATTAATCCTGAAATGGTTGATTAGCATACAATTCAGCTGCATATGCTGTAATTAGAATGCCACAATGTTTACTGTGTTTGTGCAGATCTACACAGCATGTAGAGCCACTTACTGAATGCAAACGGATGTGTTACCATGTGCACATAGCACCATGATGCTCACACTCTCTTAGTGGACTGTGTAGACTTTATTGAATCTGCACCTTTATCTATACTTTTGGCATATTCTTTACTTCTATTCTTATAATATCCATATCTAATCATATCCATGTTTATTTTATCCACTTCTTTTATACCTTTGAAAAAATCTTATTTACATAGTTTTTCCCATCACTTTTTTACTCTTTTACATTTAAAAACACATGTTCCATAGTTTCTTCTTCTTATCAATGTAAATATATCACTTTTCATTTGATATGGCATATTTCCTTTTCCTGGTAATTTATTTATTACCAGTCTCCACAAAAAATATTGACATTCTACTTTTTGATTTCACCATTTGCTTCTTATCATAGCTTTACTTTTTCACCATTTACATTTTCTCATGGTTTTACATAGTAATGTTTTATCATTATATACTTATAACATTTTTTCCATCTTATTCTATATCATCAATTTTTATTTTTCACAAAAATATTTTTCTTACTAACATTTTATTTCTTCATTTATACACTTTTTCTCTTCTATTCATTTTTACCATACCCAAAAATGTATCATAGTTATACAATTTTACTACTTATTTAATGAAGCAACATATACCACTGGGTTAACTACCCCTAAACCTTCTCCCTTTTTATATACATAATTTTTTACTAGATTTAATCTAGAATGCCATATAAAATTAAAAAAAATGAAATAATTCCTTATCAAATACTGTTGGCCACATAAATACACTTGCTAAGTATACTATTTTTCCATCAACACTGAATTTATCAAATAACACTTTTTTCTGAATAATAATTTATATGTTCTCCAGAAAAGACAGGTTTGTTTTATTTCTTCTATTGCTTTTTCCCCACTGAATTCTACCCACATCTTTATTCACAAATTTTAAACCAAACACAGAAATTTCATACATTGCAAAATATATACTTTATACATCACCTAAACCTTTACTTTTCTCTTTATATAAAGCCATCTCTATCACCTCCATGCACCCATTTGTGCAAATTACTACTTCTTTAATCCAGATTTTATTTTTTTGCAATTACTATAATATCATCTGCATATATTGTCACCTCCTTCACTTTGTAAGTTTTTTCACATACTATGACATTCATAACTAATGCAAAAAGTATACAACTAACTGCATATGTACCTCTTGGCTTAACCAGCCATTTACAAGTATGTTTTACTTTATTATTACTATACACTGAGATACATGATTTCCTAACTTTCTCACCAATATTATATTCTTTTATTATTGCCCTTAAGATTTCATGTCCAACTGTATCAAATGTCTTATTAAAATCTCCTATACTGATTTTTGCTTCTTCTTTTCTATTCATAATAACCCTTCCCCTTTATACTATATGTACTTTCTTCCATAATATTTTCCATCTTAGTTTCAAGTCTCTTTTGTATTATTTTCTTAAAGAACTTATAATCAGTATTATTCAATATTATTGGTCTCCAGTTTTTTAATTGTATTATATCTTCCTTCTTCCATATGAATTTAAGTATTCCACTATATAATAAATTATACATAAAACCTTCATTTTTACCATTCATTCAAAAAAAAATTAAAAAAAATATTTTTTGCCAATCCCTTAAATTGGTATACATTTCATACTTTATCCCATCTGGTCCTGCAGCCAAATCTGTATTTACTTTCTCTAATATTTTATCTACCTAATGTAAAGACATCTCCTTTTCCAACTCTTTATTCTCTTTTTCTGTTAACTTTTTACTTCCCATGTTTTTTAGCTTTTTTCTTTAAGCATTTCTTGTGCATATTACATTACAATATTCATAATCTTTTCCTGAGTTCCTTCTTTTTCTCCTTTTACATTTTTTATTTCTCTCATTACACTAACCATATTCCTTTACTAATCTGCTTAAGTACCTCAATAGTTCTCTTTTTACTTGTAAAAATACCTTTGCTTATGTAGCAATTCTTGTATTTTTTTTATTTCTTTACTATAAATCTTTTTTCTTTTCAAAGTGCTTTCTATGATTATGCTCTACATCTTCCAGTGCATCATCATATGTTCTTTATATTTTCTTTCCCTACTTTTTTACATCATATTGCCACTGTAAAAACATTTTTATATTTTTCCCTAAATATCATCCACCATTCAGTCCAGTTTTATAAAATGTTCTCATAGTAATATTATCTTTCCATGACTTTATTACTAATCTTATTATTCTTCATCCCATGCTTCCTCATTTATCCCTTTTATTCCTTTGCCTATTTTAATACATTCCTTGTTTTCATTTATCTCTAGCCATATTGTAAGATTATCAGAATATCCTATTTCAATTCCCTCCCCTTCTTCTATAACTAAACCTTCTGATACTATAAAATAATCTATTTTAGTTCTATACATACCCCATTGTAAGTCCATGAATTTTTGTCCCAGAGTTTTAACTTACCACATCTTATAACTTCTAACATTATTTTACCACTTCCTTTCTTTTTAGCTTGCCTGTTAAATTAAAATGAAAGTCTCCTGTTATTAAAATATTTATATTTACAACTATGTAGTCTAAAATCTGATGAAATAAGCTTTCCCCTTCTTTACAATTAATATAAGCATATAATGCTATAATTCTCTATACTTATTATTTTCATTTTAAATCTATAATATTCCCATTTTTGCTAAAAGTATATCTAATATGCTTATTGTATTTCTATAGAATATGGCTATTCCAGAACATCTCTCATTTCCCAAATTCCAGATTATCTTTCCTACCCAGAGTTTATCGGTTTGTAATATTTCTTCATTTGTTAAACATTTTGTGCCTTCTAATAGAATTACATTTACATCACATGTATTACACCACTCCAAAATCCCTATTCTTTTTACTATATTTTTAATGCCAATCACATTTACAGAAAGCAGTCTAAAATTTAAATTTTCTATTATCATTAGATTTATGGTATCAAAAGTTCATATCTAATTAGTGGGCTAGCTTTCATAATAGGCCATTTAAGCCTAGTCAATTTCCCTCCCAAAGGTGAGAATCAAACTCTGTACCTTGTGCATGCGAGTCAAACACCTTAACCGTTATACCAATCCCCGAGCATAGCTTTATGTATTCATCTTCATCCATTTCCTTTCTTTTTTTTTTTTGTACTTATTCCTTCAAATTTTCTTTTTCCTTCTCTTAATCTTTTACCAATAGAACTTTTTATTTTACTACATCTCAGCTTGTGTCTTCTTCATCACTTATTTCAGAACCTTCTTCTATGCCCTCTTTTATTCTTTTCTCATCAAATTTTTATCCTTTTTCTACTACTTCTAAAATTTCTTCTCTTTGTTAATTTTCCTCTTTTTCTTTTTCCTTACTCTTATTTTCATTTTTGCAATCCATCCATAAATTTCCAATTTTGTTACATTTATAACATTCAATTCATATTTTTTGTATCATGGCCCATTTCCTCACAAATACAGCTATTTATTTTATCACAATTGCTTATCAAATGTCCTTCTTTTCCACAAAAACTGCTTTGGATTGTCCCAATTATTTTACAACATCACTATTCCCCTCCACATTTATCATGCTTGGTATATGTATATTTTTTTCTCTTTCAATTTTAAGACTGCATTAGAATCACATCCAACAGTCCATAAACCCCTTTTATCACACATTTTTGCAATGTGCAGTACGTCTTTACATAACGTTTTCAAATCTTTTTTCAAAGTCTCTCTTTCCATCTTGGTTCAAAACTGTACATGAATTTTCTGTTTTGTTTCCCTGTTACATGGTCTTATCACATAAAGATTCCATGGGCTACAGTCTTTCTTTTTTTTATATTCTCCAAGAAAATTTTCCACTTAAAAAACAACAGTCTCAAATAAAATGTCACAAAGTGTCTTTTTGTTAGTAAGAATAAATGTTCTTACCTCATGCACTTTTAAACCGAAAGGAGCTATTAAATTGTCCTACACATCATACCTGTCCATTTCCTTGTCTTCTTTACTTTAAATTCTTATCATGTACTTCTCTTTTTCATTTTCTTCTGCCTTCTTTTCTGCTACTCCCTTTTTGCCTTCTTTTACTTTCTCTGCATGTTTTCTTTTCCATCTCACCAATATTCTTCATGACTGTCTCTGCAGCCTCCTTTTGGATTTTCTCCATAATGCCCCCCCCCCCCACCCACCCAAGGAAATGTCTCCATTTTCTGACTCGCTTTCCATCATAATTTCTTTAAGTAAATCATTGGGCAACACTCCCATCTGGAGGGTTGTAGTTATAAATCCATCATTTGCTGACTCATCTCCAAACGGATTTCTTTGAAACATCTCCTCAGAATCCTGCATGCCCTCTTTGTTCTCAATATTTGCTTTCTCCTCCATTTCTCTCACCACTCCATTATCTCCTTCTCTATCCATCTGCCTCCCTGTTTCTTTGGGCTGCATCTGTAACTGGAACAGAAACCGGAAGTGTGCCTGCAAAATGGGTCCCCTTCACAATAATAAGCAGGAAAGTTCCCCAATGCCCTGGCCAATCTTCCCCTAGTTGGTATGAATACCACCTGAGGTCTCACATGAAAAGAAGACATTGATCTAGTGGGACTAAACTGGTCAACACAGAGTAAGTAAAGACTAATATATATATATATATATATATATATATATATATATTGCCTTTTTCTATCACTGAGTGTTATTGCTGACAATATGGTTTAGTGGGGTTTATCTGTTAGTTATTTATTTGAATAGGTGGACTGAACCAAAAGTGATATATTTTAGATCTCCCATGGGAAACAGACAAATGCATCAGGTCAACAGATATAGCTGAAACTGATCAATAGATTCAGAAGAAATATAAACCAAATGAGTAATGCATACTTTTCAAATCAGCTATCCATCTCAAAAAATTCTGTGTACTGGCAGTAAAGTATCAACCAAACCAAAAGGTATTACTTATGAGAAGTTTTTGGGATGGCCCCCAAGTTTAAAATGATGTTAAATGAAGTTTCTGTTTTTGGTAAGGTGAGGGCTAGTTGTTTAATAAAGGTGTATAATATACAAGAAAGCCCTTTTTATAAGTTTAAGAATGCAGGTGTGCAGTGAGGATATGGGAGAAAAATAACAGAAATCATTTCATTAATAACTTAATATGGCAGATGCCAGTTATTTTAAGCCATTATGCATGAAGGCATTAAGTCAAGCAATCTATGAAAGTGGTATTTCAAAGATGGAAGAAGAAATCACATTTTGAGATTAGTGGTCTTAGTCGACCCCTGGAACAGAGTCTTGTGCATACTGAATATAACTCACTTAAACAAACAAATAATAAATAAACAAATGAAGAAGAAATAAAACAAAATATTACTTGTAGTTGTTAAACCTCAACCAATCATTCCCTGTTTTGGTTGAGAGCATTTTTTTTTCAAAGACTGCTTTATTGTGAAATATAAAACATAATTTCTACTTCAGAATTCAAAAGTTGTGGTAGGCTAAGAGAGATAATAATTTAAGAAAATGCACTGCTCTGTTCCAACATGATGAACTACAAGTGGCTAGTGCATGTGTAGTTTAGCTCCAAAAAGGAGATGAAGCAATATAAAAACAACAGTACCGTTAATTAAAATGTGCATAATGTACGCTACAGAGTGAAAAAGAGAAGAATGGAATGTGCCAAGAGTTTAGATGTTCTCCTTTCAGAACCCAAGTTTATTTTATCCTGGAGAGCAGAAAGACTAAACTATTAGTTTTTGATTATGTTGTTTTTGAAATAGCTCACTGTATTCCTTTCCAGCTTGATTTCCGGCTTCTGTGTCCTGGAAGGATACTGCTATGCTCTGGTTATGTTTCCTTTCTGTCAATTTCAAAAGTTTTTTTTTTATCTACTACCCATCCCTCAAAGCCATTTCTGGCACCTGGATATAGATGAATTTTGAATGTGCCTTTCACTTTTATTTAGTTATGTTGTGGCCTGCCTAATTAAATAAAGGCCTCTGAACTAACTCTCCAGGAGACTTACTGTGAACTTTCCCTCTCCGGATTTAAGCAATTAAGCAAAGAATTCTCAAGATGTAACAACTTGAAGGGTTTTTTTCATCACATGGTCTGACTGTGCTTTCCGGAGTGGCTTACTCTTGATATAAAAGAGTTATGGAATGATATTTATGGTGTCCTGCTTATTTTGTTAAGAATGGAATGCGCATATATTAGTACCTTGTTTCAAATACATCTAGAAGAAATTACCGCAGCTCAGAGCTGAATAAAAAGGGAAATGATGCTGTTGAAATATAAATGCTTGCAGATCTGTGAATATGAAATGTGGTTTTGTGCATTTGGACACTGCCTGATTTGGGAAAATATTACACGAAAATTCTGTATTTTACTTTTGCTGCAGACTGTTACTACATAAATAACATAGGCTAAGTTCGCTATACTTTCTAAAGTCAGCGCTGTCACAATACTGTTACTAGTCCTACTTCTGTATGCTGCTTCAGTTTATTTACAAGGGAAATGATGAGGGAATTTTCCATTAGAGACATACTGAACATTTTGTTCTGTTCTTTAAAGACATGCACTGTGTATAAAGTATTGCTTAAGTCCTGCTGCAGCTATAGGTATGCAGTGTTCATTCTCATTAAGTAGAATGAAACATGAGACCACAGACTTAGTGCCCTTTATCAGCCTTCAGCTCTGCCTTTATCCCAGCAAAGCAAGTACTGCCTAATGTAGTACTGCACTTAGATGCATTTGTCAAAGTTTTCTGTTAAGGCACAGCCTGATTTTATATATATATATATATAAGCTAAAAACAACAACATGGGACTATAGCAGTTAAGCTACTTGAAGGCACCTATAAATTTATGAACATATTGAAAGTTTAATGTGCAATCTTTAGGCAAGTCTTATAAAGTAATCATCAGTAGTCTACAGTCAAATATCATTTATCACTTATTGTCGGGCTAGTGTGTTTTCCAGATGTTTACACACA
>NC_056743.1:1346524844-1346532344 GCF_019279795.1 Protopterus annectens | reverse complement strand
CCTCTCAACCCGGAAACATCAAAAATCTGGACAAAGGCCCATGAAAAGTAGGTACAACTGGCCAGAAATCGAGACGCTGATTAACATACAATTTGCATATATAATTGTGTAACCCTGCCCACCCCAATGGAACTGTGGGATACCAGCAGAAAGATTGCAGTCACTAAATAATAATAATGGCAGATATTTGAATTTCAGACTTTATATCCCTCAGAAAATACTACAAAATAATTCAAAGCTGTTATTCTCGCAACCATCTGAGTTTACAATAGGAGCAATGTTTAAAACCTACCCTTTGTTCCACCAGATTTCTTACCATGAGAGATTAAGAGGTACATTACCTAGTGCAAATTACAAGTATAAACAAGCATTAGAGTCACTGCCACTTCTTAGAAAGGGGTTTGCATAGGAAAACAGAATGGACCAGATAGCATTGCTCACACATTCTGAGTTTCAAGTAATCTCCAAAAAACACTGAAAAACAAGCAAGATAAAGATCAACAGTATGCAAACAGAATCCCTGGTTGGCACAGACCCCCATTTACTGTCCCTAACAAACTACAGAGCAGTGGCCAGCCCAACATCAAACACGCACTTTGCAAACTGGCATAAATAATCAGAAGTGTACACACGAGTTTTCAGCAATGTATACTGTAATCCTGATATGCACACAGCTCGTGCAACAACCGATTATCATTGTACTTAGCCATGTCATTATTGCTGGCAACGTCACGTTCTAATCAGCAGGTGCCATGTTGCTAGTGATACAACCTACTGACCTACACAAGTTCACACGATAAAAGTTCAGCTAATTAATACTTTTGGCACTGACAGTTTAATTTTCGCAAGGATGACACACCCCGCCTAAAAACTCAACGAATTCATACAAACGACAGCAGTCGCCATTTCCATTCTATTGATTTTATATCTGTTACTGGCTCTGCATCCAGTGTGAAGCTGTCAAGAGTTATTTCTCTGAGTTACAACAGCTAGTGACAAAAAAAGGGAATCATTTATACAACCCCTCTCCAGTCACTCCCTCTCCAGTTACTGAAAAAGAAACCGAAGACCTGAAATGAGCCTCCTAGCTCACCCTTCCTGCTAGACAGCTTTCAAATCCAGGGATAACGTCGAGTGAGTACAGTGCTCGAATTCCAGGTTTTCTTACACTAAATGAAATACATTGCTAATTACTCCTGATTCTAAATGCAAATATCTTCGTGGCTGCTTTGAAGAAACACTTCCAGTGCTTGCACAGGTTATTTTAGTTCACAACTGGCTGACTCAGTTATTATACAGATTCATCAAGTGATATTTTAATTACGTTTTGCCCTGGTGCAACATTGTCTCTGAGCTAATTTTGTAGACATCAATATGCTAGTATTTTATTTAAGCAATATAAATGGTTATGTCACTACCTGCTAACAGGAAATACTTTTGAAAATAAAAGAACAAACTTCAGAAATGTGCAGGCTGCAGATTGCAGAATCTTCCATTTCTAATTCTCTTGCTGCACTTTCTGTTATGAAGATAAATACACTGGACAGCCTAGTGAAGCAAGGGAATTGGAAATGAATGATTCTGCAATCTACTGTAGCCTGCAGTAGATTGCAGTCTACTGCAGCCTACACACTTTTGAAGTTTGCTTTTTTAAGGTTAAGTTTTTTTTTATTCTTTTTTTTTTCATTTTTTACTTACCTCACCTGGTCGAGGTTACGAATTTTCTCCTGACCTGTTGCAGACACGTCATGGATGAGTTCATAGGTTCATAGGTTCATACTAGGCTATCTGCCCTAGGGCATTTATAAGCCTAGCCAGCATGTGTTTCGCTTTCGCCACCCATTTTAAAATAATTTTGCTATGCCCTTTTTTGAGGTTAGCATACTGTGCCTCTGTCTAACAGTGACACAGAAGTGATACCCAGGGTAAACCTACGATCTCCCATCCACTCATCAAGATTCCTCTTGAAGAGAGTCAATGAGGGACTCTGCCTAACCTGGACTGGAATTTTATTCCAGAGTGAAAGGAGCATCTGGGTTATGAATCTGTCCCTCCAGCATGTCCGATTTATTTCAGTGCTGAGGTTCAAGTCTCTCGAGCGTGTAACTCGATGGGATTTGGATTTTCTGAGGTGCAGCATGTCCATTAATTCCGGGTTGGACATGGCTTTATACGTCAGGCACAGATCGCCTCTGAGCAGGTGGTATGCCACTGAGTAGAGCTGGAGTTTCTTTAACTGGGCAGCATAATATGGCATCTGTTTGAGCCCTTTGATCCTCTTGGTGAGGTACTTTTGGGGTCTTTCCAGTTGCTGCAGGTGTCTGGTAAGGTACATCCCAAAAGGGGCATTGTACTCAATTATGGGCCTGATGAGGGATGAGTAAAGAGGCACGATGACCTCCCCTGATCTAGATGTGAATCCCTTCATGATTAGGTGGGCTATATAAAATGTTTTTCTAACCACTTTGGCCACGTGGTTGTCAAATGAGAGATTGCTATCAACTTGGGTCCCCAGATCCCTAATTACTTCTTCTGTACTTAATGGATTACCACCTATGTGGTAATTTGTGGGCACTTTGTTTTTGCCAAAGGGGATGACTATTCACTTTTTGGCGTTTAGCTTGAGGCCATGGCTCTGGCACCAGTTGTCTGTTTCTATGAGGCCCTTTTGGAGGATGCTTGTGTCAGCTGGAGTGTCGATTATGGCACCCAGTTTGCAGTCATCTGCAAACTTGGTCAGCCACAGTCCTTCTGTGTTGGCCTGTACCTCCGAGAAATATATACCGAACAAGAGAGGTCCCAAGACTGAGCCTTGTGGGACGCCATTTGTAACTGGTTTGGAGTCTGACATGGCTCCAGCAATTCTAACCATGTGGGTTCTGTCCTTGAGCCAGTTTGCAACCCATCTAGTGACAAAGGGGTTTATATTTAAGCTGGTGAGCTTATAATGCCCGAGTGGGGTATTGTATCGAAGGCTTTTGCGAGGTCCAGGTAGGCTGTGTGGACCACCTTCCCCTCGTCAATGGCCTTAGTGACTGTTTCAAAGAAATCAACCAGGTTTAAGAGGCAGGATCCACCCTTAACAAAGCCAAACTGCGTAGGATCCAGTGTCTGTAGGTCCCCAATATCTTTATTTATGAGGTCCATGATGATCCTTTCCATAGCTTTGCAGACCAAGCTAGTCAGGCTTATGGGGCGATAGTTTCCAGGATCCGTTGAGGCACCACCTTTGTGGAGAGGGACCACTGTTGCTGTACGCCACTCTTTGGGTACATATCCTGTAGTAAGGCTGAGATTGAACAGTAGTTTTATGTTTGGGTTTAGCTCTTCTTGGAGTTCATGTAGGACACAGCCCGGGACACCGTCTGGTCCCATTGATGCTGTGTTTTTTGCTTTGGAGAGAGCAGCTCTTACCTGAGCATCTGAGATGTCAGGGGGGCAGCACTCTGCTGGGATAGATATTTGCCCTTTTGGTGGGGGGGGGGAGTTTGCGCTGAACCTGTCAGCTAGGATGTTGGCAACGTCTGTGGGTTCGGTGTATTTTTTGTAATTTTGGACTAATTCTGAGCATATCTTGGAATTACCACCCAGGTTCCTAACATAACTAAAGAAAGCCTTGTGATTATCCTTAGTGTCCTGTGCAATTTTTCTCTCGAAGCTGGCCTTAGACGATTTTATGAGTGCCCGTAGTTTTTTGCTAATACTGATCAGAGATGCTTTCCCTTTTTGGGATTTTGCTCTATCATGTAGTAGCTTCCTCCTTCTATTGCATAGTTTGTTTATGGCTGGGGTCCACCAGACAGGACGTCTGCCTTTGGAGGATTGGGACTTGGTTTTATTTGGGATTGCATGATCCATGCATTCCTGAAGGTGTTCATAGAATGCGTTTATAACGGATTCTGTGGTCTGGGCCGTATTTTCCACGGGTCCAGGGGCTTTGAAGGATTCCACATTGGTTTTGAGGAGTGTGAAATTTGCATTAGAGTAGTTTTTCACTGTGGTTTTCAGGGCAGGGGGTGGAGTCGGGATGTGAATATCCAGTGAGATTAGTTTATGGTCTGATCTTACCAATGAGGGATACACTTCTGGTCTGGAGCATAGAGTCCCCATGTTGGTGATGATCAGGTCCAATATGTTTTCCCCTCTTGTGGGAGTGGTAACAAGTTGTTCCATAGCATTTGAGTTTATAAATTCTAGGAACCTTTGGGCTAGGGTGTTGGAGCTAGAGTAATGCTCCCAGTCTATGTTTGGGTAGTTGAAGTCACCCAATATAATGGTGTTTGGAGAGACCTTCATATTTTCCAGTGTTCTCAGGAAGGCCGAGTGGGGTTCCTGGGTTTGGGAGGGTGGTCTGTAGCAGGCTATAAACTGGAAGGCAGTTTTACCCACTGTTAGTTGCACATGGATAGTCTCTGATGCTTCGTGCTGTACCACCAACCTGGAGGTGTGGGTATCTTTGACGAATATTGATACTCCCCCTCCTTTTGTGGTTTGGCCCAAGTTTTGGGGCCGAAAAGCATGGTATGAGGTATAACCTGGTAGTGCTGGGGTGCTCTCGGGAGCCTTGAACCAGGTTTCTGTTACTGCACAGATATCAATGTTCTCCATGATAAGGAGAGTTTCGAGTGCGTGCATCTTGATGTTTAGACTTCTGGCGTTGAGTAGCATTACTCTTAGTTTCTTATCCCTTGTGATACCTATGGAGGTGGGTTTGTCTTTTGAGCCTTGCCTAAAAAAGGCACTATGGGGGTAGCAAGAGCCTTTGCCAATATCCGAAAGCCCAGAGGTGATAGGTGCAAGCCGTCCCTAGCAAAGCATCGTGGCTTGTCGAGCATGTCATCCCAGGCTGACAGGCATTGGATCCCCTTTGAATGACACCAATACTTAAGCCAATTGTTGAAATTAATCATCTTGTCTTCATATTGTGGCATCATTCTTGGCGAGGGTAAGATGCTACTCAAGGTCAGGGTCATACCGACCTGGGCTACATGCTCAGAGAGCTCCTCTATGTCTCTTTTCATGTAGTCCAGGGAGGTACGTCTCAGGTCATTCACACCAGCATGGACAATGACTGAGTCATATTTGTACTTGCCTTGGAGTGACCTGAGTGCTTGTGTTACGTGGCGGATCCTAGCGCCCGACAGGTAGCTCACCATGACCTTCTCCTTGTTCAGCCTGGTGAGCGGGATGTCAGTGTGCCTGACGATAGAGTCACCTATTACAAGTGTATCAGGTGTGTTGTTTAGCCTTAAGGGCTGTGACTGTTCGGCACACTGGCTTTGTGAGCTATGTGTTGTACATGTTTTATTTTGGGGTAGCGGTTGCTTGGGTGTCTGCTTTGGAGGTCTCTGCTGCTTAGGCAGATTTTTATTTAGAGCCTCCGAGTATGTTTTTGTGTGTTTATGTGTTTGGTTTGCTGTCGTGGTAGATCTATGTGAGACTGGAATTGTAGTGAGTGTGGTTTCCTTCTCCTCCTGACTGGTTATGCCATTACTGAGTTGAGAGAGCTTAGCCTCCAGTATGGCTATATGGTTGCATCTCTCACATGTGTTGGAATTTGTCGGGAGGAGGAGAGGGTTGTCTGTGTACATGAGGCAGTTGTAACATTGCCTCAAGATTCCCAGATTCACCAGCTGGACCAGAGAGGAGATTGACAACTGACCTTTGGACATGCTAGAATAGTATTGGGAATTCCTTTATAACTGAAAAAAAAGGGCTAATGGGGAACAAGGTACTCAAGTGGAGTTTGTGAGGGTGTAGTGCTTTTAATTTTTTAGTGCTGACTTATATAATTGCTTTAGTGGGCAAGTGCCAGGTAACTTAAATGCAATGTGTTACAGGTAACTTAAATGCAAAAATGACAAACAGTAACTTTCTTTCAAGTGAAACAAGGAAATAAGTACAGTAAGCAATGCAGATATCACTAGGGATCTGCAGAAGCGCTAAAAAGCCGCATTTTAGGTGGAATTAGCGTTTCAGGGAAATAGCAAGCAAACAAACAACAAGCATACAAACAAAGCTAGATTCAGCAGGCCTGGATCTAGTCTATGCTACAGCAAACAAGGTGTACCAATTTCAGTAAGAAACAGTTCAAGTATGCAGGCACTATAAGCCTTTAACCAGAAATTCCCAGCTCAGAAGGGCAGAGTCCAGCCTCTCCTCCCACAAGAGTGCAGACCACGAACCTTCTTAATGTAAAATAACTGGCCTGAAGCCCAAGTGCTTAAACCAGAACTAATATACTTTTAGAATAACAGACACTGAGCCCTCAATCAGCCGTTCCCAACTTAGAAGGATGTAAGCTACCTGTCCTGCCACCACAGTGCAGGCCACAAACCTTCCTAATGTAAAACAACTGGTCTGAAGCCCAAGTGCTTAATCCAAAAGACTTAGAATGATAGCTACACTTTAATCAAGTTACTACCAAGCAGTAATAAATACAATTGAATACTTTAAGGAATGCCTGGATTAGTGCTCAAGTTATACAAACAAAGCTAGATTCAGCAGGCCTGGATCTAGTCTATGCTACAGCAAACAAGGTGTACCAATTTCAGTAAGAAGCAGTTCAAATATGGAGAATTTTCATAACGAGGTACACAGTCACATAGCTCTGCTCCTCTGGCTGCTGTGGATACACCATATGAGTCTTTCTCCATTGATGGAGTTTTCACTGTTTCATTTGTTCGAATCCGATACAGAGTCTGCAACTTCCTCACTAAGCTGAAGCCGATGTATCAAGCATGCTAGTGATATCACCAATAAATTTAAAGTTGTACCCCCCCCCCAAAAAATTGTGAATTGAAGGGGCCACTGGGGAATTCATGGCACCACATTATTTTGCCCTCAAAACCAGTAAATACCAAAAAATTTGAGTACAGTTGAGAGCTCTGTATGTGTATGTATGTATATATATATATGGATTCACTTTAGAAGCTCGAAATACTGAAATATCGAAAGTCAGTATTTCAAGCCCATAAAGTGGAATCGTGAAAAGAGCAAAACCTCAGAAGTGCGAAATTCAAAACCTCGAATACCGGAGGTTTTGAATTAGCACTTCTGGTGTTTCGCTGTGGTTATGGATTCAGGTAAGTGCGCATGTGTTAAGGGTTTTGGGTAGGGGCTGTGGTGTGTGTTACTGTGTTTTGTTGCTGTGATGTGTGTAAGGAGAATGTAGGTTGTGTGGTGGTGTTTTGTGTGTGTTTGTATGTAGTGCGACCTCGGAGTTAAAATATTTAAGTAGGAGGGGTGTGGGGGGCACAGCCCCCCACAATGGAGGGTGCCCCCCTGCTTTTATGTAGTAGAGAGCTTGTGTTTGTGTGTGGGGAGGAAGGTGTGTGTGTGTGTGTGTGTGTGTGTGTGTGTGTGTGTGTGTGTGTGTGTGTGTGTGTGTGTGTGTGTGGAGTAGAAGAGCAAAATTCAAAATCTCCAGTGTGCGAGATTTTGAATTTCGTTCTTCTGAGTTTTTGTTGTTTGAAGGTTTCGACTTTATAGCCTCGAAAT
>NC_056743.1:1346499844-1346514844 GCF_019279795.1 Protopterus annectens | reverse complement strand
TTAATATTGACATATATCTGTATGCAAAGCTTAATGACAACTCTGAAACAAATGAAAATGTTCCTTTTGTTGCTGCAGGGTATGTTGTCATTCCTGCATCATCTGTACATGACAAGCATGCAAAAGGTAGAGGAAAAATCAGAAATGCAGATCTGTTGTGATTTCTTCACTGATTGCTATTCACTGAACAAATGAATTTAAAAGGCATTCATTGAACAGTTAGAATAAGACTACAAAATGTTTAATGTAGAGGGCAAATCCTCCAACACCTCCTTACCCCTAACCCCCATGCAGAGGGCTGTGTCCCCTGCTCATCTCTACTTTTTGTATCTAACAGCTATACCAATGCAAGTCATGGGAAAGAAAAACATTCCTAAGTGTGATAATATCAGATTTTGAGCAATTCATGACATTTTCCACATACTTACACACTGACTTTCATATGCCTTTGTTTT
The DNA here is from genome assembly GCF_019279795.1 of Protopterus annectens. Classification (NCBI taxonomy): domain Eukaryota; kingdom Metazoa; phylum Chordata; order Ceratodontiformes; family Protopteridae; genus Protopterus; species Protopterus annectens. Next base: position 1,346,514,389 of record NC_056743.1, on the reverse strand, counting down.
CTCTACCTAAGTGTTTTTGATTTTGTATGAGTTATGCTTTGTCTTTGTGCCTTGCATTGCAATCTAATCTGAACCGGACAATGGCCACTTGACCACAATATTCATCTAGTTATCACACATAGGTAACATGTCTGCTGCAGTGCAGCGTGTTTGCAATGAGCAGATACTGCACCACTGGGTTGTAATAGGCTGCAGTGGGCTGTGTTGGGTTACACTGGGCTGCATTCAGCCACATTGGGCTGTACTGGGCTACACTGGATTGCACTGGGCTGTGTTGGGTCATATTGAGTTGTACTGGGCTGCGGTGGGCTGTGTTGGGTTGCACTGGGCTGCATTCAGCCACATTGGGTTGCACTGGATTGCACTGGGATGTGCTGGGCCACATTTGGTTGCATTGGGCTGTGTTGGGCCAGATTGGGTTGCACTGGGCTGTATTGGATTGCACTGGGCTGTGTTAGGTTGCATTGGGCTGCATTGGCCCACATTTGGTTGCACTGTGCATTTAAAAGCAAGTAAAGTGCTTCACAGCAGCACTGGCAGCACAGATGTTTTGTCTGCCCACAGTTAATCAAAGACAGTTTCACTGAAGACCATTTCATCAAAAAACATTTTTTCAGTTCGGTCAGATGGAATGCTATACTGAATGAAAGTCTGGTTAGTCAAATAATTTGTATAATATCTACACAAATCACTGATTTTGGGTAAGAGTTAGGATATGAGGTGGGTTAAAATTTAAGGTTGGGGTTATGGTTAGTGTAGAGTTATGGATAGGCTTAGGGATAAGAGTAGGATCGTCAGTGTTTAAAAGGTAGCAAAGAATTTCCCAAGTGTCCTGGCCAAATTATCTTTACCAATACCATCTGGGATCTCTTCTGAAAATATGGACATGCCTAATGAACAATAAAACATAAATAAATAAATAAAATATATGGCTGGATACCTGCGACACATGTATTAGCTTGTGTGGCTCATTAGAAAATATTTGTGATCCTAGACATTTTAGTGTTTAATGTATTCTCAATTACTTGCTTTTTCTTTTTGGATGCTTGCCAACTATATGTGTTCAGTTATATTTTCTTTGAGGTGGTCACATATTTTAGCTGTGTCACAGGTACACCTGGTATTTCCACCTCTGTGGTGCTCTTAATTGCTTTGGCTGGTACACAGCTGAAATACTTACATTGTTTCTATTTTCTGTGCCAGCATGATAAATACCATTCAATTCACCTTGAGGTGAAAAAAGTGGAATGTGCGTACATACTTCAGTCTGCCAGGCAGAGGCAAGCTTGTTATCTGTGATGTATTTCTTCTAATTTGGGGATATGTAAGAAAAGGGACTGGTTCAGAAAAACGTCACCACTTCTGCCCACCTAGTTCCCACTGCAATACTATGTAATATTAGCAGATTGTAGAACAAACTGCTTGAAACCACCACGATGTAATCCAAAAGGCATTTATTGTAGAATAAAACAGGAACAAGCGCTTTCACACAAACAAGTTGTGCTTCATCAGGTTACAATCACATAAAATTCACTTTTATAGAGGTCCCTTGTCATAATTAACTAATTAATCAATTCAGTTAAAATCAATTAACACACTAGGTTCATTAACAAAAATAAGAATTTAGATTAAGTATAGAATAACATAATTCTGTCCATCTACATAGCATTAGATTAAATAACCATTGCATAAAACTATAAGTATTTGTTTTTGAAGCATAATGTTAGTTCTTTATCTTTCTCTATATTATATTAACTAATAAAGTGCATGAAGTTATTTCAATTGTAAGTATCCCGCTCCATAGATCAACTCAGGAAGCCATGCCCATATTTAGACAGAGAAGCAATCTGAAATGTAGCTTCATTAAGGCTGACAATTAATAATCCTGGTTTACTTTTTTAAAAAGACAGGTTAATATTATCCATTTTGTTTTTGTTTTTATGTTTTACTTTAGCTTTCTTACTGTTTTCAATGTATAAAGTATTTAGTTCATAGATTGTGTTCATTAGTAAGGTGCATGAAGTTGTTTCTATCCCATTTCCATAAATCAACTCAGGAAACCATGCCCATACTTAGAAAGAAAGCAATCAAAAGTGTAGCATCATTAAAGCTACTAATTAATAGTCCTGATTTGCTTTCTTAAAAAGACAGGAATCCATCATCCGTTATTGTTTATAATTTTATTTTTAACTTTTGCTTCTTTCCTATTTTCAATGTAGGGAGTATTTGGTTCCCAAAACAATTATGTCAAATAGTACTTAGAAGTCTCAATGGTTACTATAAAAGATTAAATCAAACCAATGTATCAGGGAATTAATTTGGGTCATATCATATACAGTGCTCATTATTAAGGCGGACCTAGTGGTCAAATAAAATAGTATTATATCATTTAAAAAAGAAAGAAAAAGAAAAATGTACCGTGCATAGCAGCTACCCAAGCAATATACTTAGAATTAATATATGCTGCCATGCTCGCCAATACAGAGAATAGTATAGTCGCTAGTATCATGACTAAAACGAATAACAAATATATTCTACATTAAATGATCAAGACACATTCAATGTTCAAACATATATAAACACCTGAGAAACACATAAAAAGATCCTGATATATAATACCATTTAGATAAAATATAAATCCATAGATAGAAACAAATACTATATATGAAAACAGACAGGCGTGATGTCAATGGACATAGATATAATCTCAATGACAGCTGTAGAGTACTGGTCCATGAGATAGCGTTTTATATTTAAGCTAAACATAATTGGATTTATTCAATTCAAGTCTCATAATGAGGCTCATGGCAAAAAGTTCATGCACTCAATAGGGTCTAAACAAAACATACGAAAAATATATATAAAAAATATGTGTAAAAAGTATTCCTAAATCACACTTCTCAGGGTTAATTTAATAATTTCTTATATATATAAAAATAAAATAAAAATAATTACTGACAACGAAACAAACTATGTTTACAATGTTGAAAATAATTACATAAACAATAAAATAAAAATAAAAATATAAATTTTATAAATTTTTATCTATATATGTATAGATATTATGAATTATTTACATAATAAAAATAGCAGGATATATCAAAAGACTTCTTTGATTCTATTAGTATTTTCAACTCGGACCTATTAGGGCTGGTCGAATATTAACTGTAGAGTTGAGACCTGGCGATAAATGAGCTCTAAGTCTCAATATCCATTTTAGCTCAAAGCCCTCTAAAGTATTCAGGTTATCACCTTCCCTTATGTTGAAATCTACCACCTGTAAGACCTGGAACACAAAACTGTGTTGTGGGTGGGTACTACAGTGTAAAGCTAGAGCATTACAAACATTGCATTTTCTAATATTGTATATATGATCATAGATTCGATCTTTTAATCTCCTTGATGTTAGACCCACATAATAGGCATCACAAAGGGTACAGGTGGCAAGGTATATTACATTTCTAGTATTGCAAATAGTGCATTGGAACTATGTTCCTAGTCATATCTGGAGGTGTAAAACCATTATTTCTAGAAATGTATTTACAATAGGAACATTTAGTACATTGGAAGGTGCCTGTTTTTATCAAAGATCTAATATCAATAGGTGTGTTGGTTAGCTTTTCCTTACATAATAGTCTTTTCAAGTTCATGCAATTCATATATCTAAAGTGCGGTTTATTACTCACAATTTCTAGAATAGATGTATCTGACAATAAAATTTTCATTTCCCCTTATTATATCAGTCAAATACTGTATATCACTGGTATATTTAATATCATAAGGTACATTATATTCTTAGTGAATCTATCATAGGGTATGTACTTTTTGTATATAATCTAGTACTGTTAGGTACTGATTCATTTATCTCATTGATCATTTTGACAGGATATCCTTTCCACAAAGAGTTTCCTTTGGATATCCTTTGTGTGTAATAGATCAAATCTATCACTACAAATTCTATCAATTCTCCCCATTTGGTTTCTTACTATGTTGGGAAATATATGCCGTGGGTGTAGACTATCATAATGGAGGATCCCATTCCTCCAACAGGATTTCCTGTAAAGCGTTGTTGATAGTCTACATAAGTTGTCCTTCTTAATAGTAATATCTAGAAAATTTATATAATGATAAGAAAAATCATAACTAAACCTAAAAAAAGGGGTAACACTATTCATGTAGTCAATGAAAGAAATGAGACCTTCTATATCGCTATTCCATATGATCAGTACATCGTCCACAAAACGTCTGTATAATATGACGTTTGCAAACCTCAAATCGTTAAATAAATATTATGTTTGTGCATATGCCACATTGTCGTAAAACATTATTTTTCAAGACCAAGTCCAAAAGACAACATATGTTCATGACATCACCATTGGGAATCTTAAGTTGTGTCATGTGACTTCTTATTGCATCTAAACCATAGTCATGAGGTATCTTTGTAAATAAACTTTCTATATCCAAAGTCACCAGAATGGTACTATTGGTTATTTCATCAATTAATGTACCTGACTTTAGGTCATCCAAGAGTTTATATGAGTCCAAAAGAATAGTAGGGACCTGCTTTACAAGGGCTCCTAATTTATCCTGTATATATAGTGATGCATTATACGTGACCCAATGGTCACCTGACACTATAGGTCTCAATGGTGGTGGATATACCTGTTTATGTAGTTTCGGAAGTCCCTTAATGATGGGAATAAGGGGAAGTTCTATCAATAAAAAATCATAAAGAGGTTTTTCAATAGACCTAGTCATGAGCATATCGTAGAGAGTATCATGGACATATTGCGTTAATGAAGCTATATGTGATTTTTCAATCCTTTTATATGCAGTATCATTGCCTAGCATATGGAGCATTAGATCATTATAAAGAACTGCATCCATAGCCACTATCCCCCCTCCTTTATCTGCTGGCTTAAATATTATTTGTGGATCATTGCACAGCATTTTTAACTCAGACATTTCCTCATTATTAAGATTAATAAAAATATTCTTTTTCAGTTTACTTTCATAATAAAGATATATATCACATGTTTTCAAAAAACAATCTACTATTGGTATCATGGGTGGTACAAAAGTACTTTCCTTTCTATATGTAGGCGTGGTGTCATTACCAAAGATGTTAGTAGAGTCAATTGTATTGTTCTTAAACATTACTTTCAAAGATAGTTTTCTACAGAATTTACGTAGACCTATAAGAGTGTCTGAAATAATACTGTGTTGAGAGGGTATAAAAGACAAACCCTTATTTAGAACATTCATAGCATCATGTGAAAATGTCCTAGAAGATAGATTAAAAAATAAGCAATTTAAATCAGCATTTCCCAGTTCTTTTGTGGTGAATCTCAAGTCATTTGATAGAAGATTCAGGTCTCTTCTTTTGCTCCTTTGTTTCCTGACAGTTTCCTCTTCCCCTTCCCCGACTGTTGGACCTTCCTTGTAGGGCAAAGGAAAATTCAATACTGTTAGTTTATTGGTAGAGGCTATGACTTTAGGTTTTATATTAGCCAACTGGACCAAACCTTGCTGGTTGCAAGGTAGTGACATAGTTGGAGTATCTGATGGCACGGACACTTCGTTTAGCACAGTCTCAGTATGCATTTCTGCACTAGTCGTAATATCATGCGTATTAGCAAGAACATCATTGTTTAGGTTAGATGCAGCATTTCCTTGATTATTAGATGAGCTGGTGAGGCTGGAGTGAACCCTGGGCCAAACAAAAATTCGGCCGAGCTGGAAGTCCTCACAGTCACGCTTCAATTTCCTCATTTTTATTTGCTCCAACTTGTTACTATATAAAGACAGTTGTTTATGCATAGTTTGTATTTTGGCTTTACAAAATTCAGATTCATAAGTGGTGGTAAGCAAGTTATATTGCTCTTCAACTTTAGTTAATAGCTCAGTTTCTATCGGTGAAAAGTAATCTAGAAGTAGCTGAATATATTTAAAACCAAAATCAATGTTTAATTTCTGCCATTGCTGAAGCAAAACTGGTTGGCTATCCCCATAAGTCGGCATGCACAAGACGCGCATGCCGCGGGGGATCACTTTGAAATGTTGACATGCTTGCAGGTGTCGTCTCTGCCATACAAGTCTATGCAGACGATATAAATCATTTTCAAGTGTTCTCAAGTTGCCAAAAAACTCATACATATTGTCACTATTAATAGAAGGATTTATACATGCCTCACCATTCAGATCCATGTGCAATAGCGGATTTTCACGTTGATAAAAAAGGCAATTCCAGTTGTCATGGGAAGGATTATTCACAGGGTTATAGTCTAGTTCAATATTCTGTGCTTCCCGGATAAGTAAAGGAACCAAAATAGTAGCTGCAGAAAAGCAAATCCAATCACCCAAAGGTTTCTTGCATCAAGACAGGAAAGACAATGTTGAACAAACTGCTTGAAACCACCACGATGTAATCCAAAAGGCATTTATTGTAGAATAAAACAGGAACAAGCGCTTTCACACAAACAAGTTGTGCTTCATCAGGTTACAATCACATAAAGAAACGCATTCACTTTTATAGAGGTCCCTTGTCATAATTAACTAATTAATCAATTCAGTTAAAATCAATTAACACACTAGGTTCATTAACAAAAATAAGAATTTAGATTAAGTATAGAATAACATAATTCTGTCCATCTACATAGCATTAGATTAAATAACCATTGCATAAAACTATAAGTATTTGTTTTGAAGCATAATGTTAGTTCTTTATCTTTCTCTATATATTATATTAACTAATAAAGTGCATGAAGTTATTTCAATTGTAAGTATCCGTCTCCATAGATCAACTCAGGAAGCCATGCCCATATTTAGACAGAGAAGCAATCTGAAATGTAGCTTCATTAAGGCTGACAATTAATAATCCTGGTTTACTTTTTTAAAAAGACAGGTTAATATTATCCATTTTGTTTTTGTTTTTATGTTTTACTTTAGCTTTCTTACTGTTTTCAATGTATAAAGTATTTAGTTCATAGATTGTGTTCATTAGTAAGGTGCATGAAGTTGTTTCGTATCCCATTTCCATAAATCAACTCAGGAAACCATGCCCATACTTAGAAAAGAAAGCAATCAAAAGTGTAGCATCATTAAAGCTACTAATTAATAGTCCTGATTTGCTTTCTTAAAAAGACAGGAATCCATCATCCGTTATTGTTTATAATTTTATTTTTAACTTTTGCTTCTTTCCTATTTTCAATGTAGGGAGTATTTGGTTCCCAAAACAATTATGTCAAATAGTACTTAGAAGTCTCAATGGTTACTATAAAAGATTAAATCAAACCAATGTATCAGGGAATTAATTTGGGTCATATCATATACAGTGCTCATTATTAAGGCGGACCTAGTGGTCAAATAAAATAGTATTATATCATTTAAAATCGCACTTGCGAAAGAAAGAAAAAGAAAAATGTACCGTGCATAGCAGCTACCCAAGCAATATACTTAGAATTAATATATGCTGCCATGCTCGCCAATACAGAGAATAGTATAGTCGCTAGTATCATGACTAAAACGAATAACAAATATATTCTACATTAAATGATCAAGACACATTCAATGTTCAAACATATATAAACACCTGAGAAACACATAAAAAGATCCTGATATATAATACCATTTAGATAAAATATAAATCCATAGATAGAAACAAATACTATATATGAAAACAGACAGGCGTGATGTGCAATGTGAAATGCCGCTCAATGGACATAGGAGCAGAAAAGGCATTCAGTTACGATATAATCTCAATGACAGCTGTAGAGTACTGGTCCATGAGATAGCGTTTTATATTTAAGCTAAACATAATTGGATTTATTCAATTCAAGTCTCATAATGAGGCTCATGGCAAAAAGTTCATGCACTCAATAGGGTCTAAACAAAACATACGAAAAATATATATAAAAAATATGTGTAAAAAGTATTCCTAAATCACACTTCTCAGGGTTAATTTAATAGTTTCTTATATATATAAAAATAAAATAAAAATAATTACTGACAACGAAACAAACTATGTTTACAATGTTGAAAATAATTACATAAACAATAAAATAAAAATAAAAATATAAATTTTATAAATTTTTATCTATATATGTATAGATATTATGAATTATTTACATAATAAAAATAGCAGGATATATCAAAAGACTTCTTTGATTCTATTAGTATTTTCAACTCGGACCTATTAGGGCTGGTCGAATATTAACTGTAGAGTTGAGACCTGGCGATAAATGAGCTCTAAGTCTCAATATCCATTTTAGCTCAAAGCCCTCTAAAGTATTCAGGTTATCACCTTCCCTTATGTTGAAATCTACCACCTGTAAGACCTGGAACACAAAACTGTGTTGTGGGTGGGTACTACAGTGTAAAGCTAGAGCATTACAAACATTGCATTTTCTAATATTGTATATATGATCATAGATTCGATCTTTTAATCTCCTTGATGTTAGACCCACATAATAGGCATCACAAAGGGTACAGGTGGCAAGGTATATTACATTTCTAGTATTGCAATCCGCATAGTGCATTGGAACTATGTTCCTAGTCATATCTGGAGGTGTAAAACCATTATTTCTAGAAATGTATTTACAATAGGAACATTTAGTACATTGAAGGTGCCTGTTTTTATCAAAGATCTAATATCAATAGGTGTGTTGGTTAGCTTTTCCTTACATAATAGTCTTTTCAAGTTCATGCAATTCATATATCTAAAGTGCGGTTTATTACTCACAATTTCTAGAATAGATGTATCTGACAATAAAATTTTCCAATTTCCTTATTATATCAGTCAAATACTGTATATCACTGGTATATTTAATATCATAAGGTACATTATTATTCTTAGTGAATCTATCATAGGGTATGTACTTTTTTGTATATAATCTAGTACTGTTAGGTACTGATTCATTTATCTCATTGATCATTTTGACAGGATATCCCCTTTCCACAAAGAGTTTCCTTTGGATATCCTTTGTGTGTAATAGATCAAATCTATCACTACAAATTCTATCAATTCTCCCCATTTGGTTTCTTACTATGTTGGGAAATATATGCCGTGGGTGTAGACTATCATAATGGAGGATCCCATTCCTCCAACAGGATTTCCTGTAAAGCGTTGTTGATAGTCTACATAAGTTGTCCTTCTTAATAGTAATATCTAGAAAATTTATATAATGATAAGAAAAATCATAACTAAACCTAAAAAAAGGGGTAACACTATTCATGTAGTCAATGAAAGAAATGAGACCTTCTATATCGCTATTCCATATGATCAGTACATCGTCCACAAAACGTCTGTATAATATGACGTTTGCAAACCTCAAATCGTTAAATAAATATTCCCTTTCCCATTCCAATACGACAAGGTTGGCATATGCATTGGCACAGGGGGTTCCTAGCAGATTGTTATCTTACCTAAGGGTCTGCTTTATTGTTCTGACCATATATCTCTGAGAAACATGTGAGGACAATGGGAAGTCAGGAAAATCCTTGTGAGGTAGATGATGGTGGGATATTTGGTGCAGGGCAAGAGACGCCATTTCTAATTTGCCTGCCATAAATAAAAATAAAAATCATTTTAATTATGTTGTTTTTTTTCTCCTGTGTAAGGTTTATTTATTTAATCCTTTTTTTAAGTGGCTAAGCCACACCCAGTGCAATGGCCTGTATTCATTTATATACCCAACAGCATTGACGTGGCTAAATGACAGTTCAAAGCCATGTGGCATGCAACTGGAGACTGACTGAATTAAACTAAGGAAACTGATTAGCTACTAGACATGCTGTCAGAAGTCTGAGCCCCAACACTGTAAGTTCTGACTCTCTAAATCTGAGCTATTTTTTGAAAATAAAAACAGTGAGCTCTGAAACTTACTAACACCTTTAAAGAGTTTTTAAATAGGAAGTCTTCCCCTCCACTACCAGCTGCTTGTGTATAGTAACTCCAAGGTCGCTGTACCTCAGAGTAGGAGAAGATACCCTCAAATAACACAACCTCAGGCTTTGTGTGTGTGTGTGCGTATATATATATATATATATATATATATATATATATATATATATATATATACACTACCACAGTGGCGCTTTCAGATTATTACAGCTGCATTTATGGTCCATGGAATTTCAATATGGGCCCACTTATTTTTTTATCACATATTACATATATTTTATTTATTTATTTATTTCCAGTTTGATAACCGGGGAGGTCCACTGGGCTCATAGGGCCCGTTTTCAGTGGAGGCCCGGGGAGAAAAGCTCCACATTAAAAATAATTGCACAAATTAAACAATTAAGACAAGCAATTGCACAAATTACGAACAATAGAAATAGCAGCAACCAGTTCTCGGCTCGAGCAAGACTCAAATTCAGTAGGCAAACAACTTTTGCTGGTAAAAACACAGGTTTATTTCCACAAGTAAAATCCAAACATGTAAAGTGATCTCTTGGTTAAGCGCTTTCCTCTGAGTAGCTCAGATTTCATCAGAACCACTATTAGCTCATTCAACTCTCTTTTTATATTGAAATTGGCGCCAAAATGTAATAAATATGTGCTTTCTTAAAGGTACATATCAAAAAACTTTATCCTAAAAACTATTTACAGAAAAAAATACCCTATAGATGACTAGACAAGTGCTTAAAAACAATATTTATACAAGTTATCATAATAAATATATATGTGCATAATACATAAAAGTACAAAAAAGTGAACAAATTTTAAAATGTAACAATATATAAATATATATACCTCATAATAAATCATTCCAAGTCATAAATCTAAAAGAATGGTCTTCACCCTTATCCAGGACGTGTTTACTAAGGGCATCTTTTAGATTTATGATTTTAGATCAGGTAGATCAAACATCATATGGTGGTAATTGGAAAACATGGTTAGCATATAAAGAAAGTGAGTGGCAAATATATTGTGATGCCACTACTTCACCCGGCTTGAATGATTTTATTAGTATTAAGCCATTTTTAAGTCTGGACCGGGGATAAGCTTTAGTTTTTATGTTTATACATCCATTTTTGTTCACTTTCTATACATACATTAATTTTTCCCATCTTTTATATGTATTTTTATATGTACTTATATTATTATCAAGTCATATTTACAAAACTTAGGTCAATATTGAAAATATTTTTAGTATAGGAATATCAAATTGAAAGGAAAGAATTTTACATATTATATCATACATTATAAATTATATAATATTTTCGTCATGACTTGGAATGATTTATTATGAGGTATATATATTTATATATTGTTACATTTTAAAATTTGTTCACTTTTTTGTACTTTTATGTATTATGCACATATATATTTATTATGATAACTTGTATAAATATTGTTTTTAAGCACTTGTCTAGTCATCTATAGGGTATTTTTTTCTGTAAATAGTTTTTAGGATAAAGTTTTTTGATATGTACCTTTAAGAAAGCACATATTTATTACATTTTGGCGCCAATTTCAATATAAAAAGAGAGTTGAATGAGCTAATAGTGGTTCTGATGAAATCTGAGCTACTCAGATGAAAGCGCTTAACCAAGAGATCACTTTACATGTTTGGATTTTACTTGTGGAAATAAACCTGTGTTTTTACCAGCAAAAGTTGTTTGCCTACTGAATTTGAGTCTTGCTCGAGCCGAGAACTGGTTGCTGCTATTTCTATTGTTCGTGGTTGGACTTTTGGGAATTTATTCTTGTTAAATTGCACAAATTACAATTAAAACAAGCAAGAAACATTTGTACAAATTGCATAGAATAATGCAGAACAAAAACACATACATATGAAATATGTAAAATAATAGTTAAATGAGAAGTAGCGTAATGAGGAGGAGAAAAAGAATAAAAAAAAGACAGGCAAAGGAAAAGAAGAAGAACTAGAGGAAGATTCAAATTACGTTCAAGGTCAAAGAGCCATTTACAGAGAGTAGGGATGGGAACATATATACAGCATATACACAGAGTGTATACAGGGGAGAAAATTCATTATATGACAGAAGCTGAGCGTGGGGAGCTGTGGAACAGAAGGATGTAGAGGTGCTTGAAGGACATCATGTCTAGTTGACGTTAGTGGAATTTAGATAGGAAGAATACAATTACATTTCCAGTTTTGGGAGAGGTAGGAATGGAGTAAGGATTTGAAGTGTTCAGAGTTTGTAGTATTTCTTAGCAGGGGAGGGAGAAAGTTCCATTTTTTTGCTATAGAATAAGATAGGAGAGACTGGCCAGGGGGTCATTTAGGTTTGTGTACTGAAAGTAGATTTTGATGGGCTGATTTTAGGGGTCTGAGCGGTGTGTAGGAAGGCAAGTTATTAGTTAGAGCAGGGCATGCAGTGGGTTTAAAGATTAGTTTGTGGGCTGTAGTAAGTTGAAGATAGTCAAGATGATTAGGAAGTTCTAGCCACTGCAGACTGCAGAGCGGGGTGCAATGGTGGGTGGAGTGAGTGGATTTAGTAGCAAATTTGGCGATTTTGTTGTAGCAGATTTCAAGTTTAGAGGAGATGGAAGCTGAGATGTTGATTAGAAGTGGAGCACCATACAATAGAGATGGGAGTAAATAGATGGTGGCGAGGGTTTGTCTTGTAGCTGTGGAGAGAAAGTGAGCATTTCTATATAGCATACCGAGCTTCTGATGTTTTTTTTTAATATTTAGTTGGACATGTGTATTGAATTTCAGGTGTTCATCAATGGTAACCCCAAGAAGTTTGGCAAAAGAAACAACTTCTATAGGGGAGTGGGTATGACTGGTGATCTTGAACAATTGCTTGTCAAGAGGGAGGGCTTTTGTGGGGGGGAGAAAAGAATGATTTTGGATTTATTGGCATTAAGGGAGAGATGGTTTTGAAGCATCCAGTTCTCTGTAGTTGAGAAGGCCAGTTGGGTTTTGGTCTGGAGCTCATGAAAGCTAAGGGCCGAGCAGATTAAAGTGGAGTCATCTGCATATTGCACTATTTGAGTGTTTGGAATTGCAGAGTGAAAATCATTGATGAATACATTAAAGAGCATTGCTAAGAGTATAGAACCCTGGGGCACCCCGGTAGGGGTAGGTAGGAAGGTTGTGGTACCAGTTTGCCATTTCACAGCTTGGGATCTGTCAGAGAGATAACTTTTGAACCATGAAAGTGAATCTAGGGAGAGATTGAGGTTAGAAAGGTGATTGAGAAGGTGAGTATGGGATATAGTGTCGAATACCTTGGACAGGTCGAGAAGGACAGTGGAGACAATTTCTCCAGAGTCACGGGCATGGTTAACAATGTCTAAGAAGGAAAGGAGAGCAGTTATAGTACTGTGGTCAGGACGGAAGCCGTGTTAAGTAGGGGTGAGGAGTTGGTTATTGAGGAGGTGGGGCATGAGTTGCAGGTGGATACATTTTTCAAGAACTTTTGAAATTGGGGAAAGAATGGCTATTGGGTGAAAGTTAGCTATGCTATTATTTTTGTCTCCTTTATGAAGGGGCAAGATGTAGGCGTCTTACCATAATTTGGGAACATAAGATTCCTGGATGGATCTATTGATGAGAATGCTGATGGGGATGGTGATACCATCTGCAGCAAGCTTGAGAAATTATGAGGGAATATTGTCAGGGGCATTGGAGCATGGCTTAAGTTTGGAAAGAAGCTTTTTGATATAGGAGGTTGAGACAGGTTTTAGATAAAAAGTGGGAGGAGGATTAGGAGGGCAGGATTGGGGAGAGGAGGGGGAAGGGGAATTAGGGGTATGGGAGGGGAAGCAGTTGGGGAAGGTCTTAGTAAGTTCAGCTATAGAGTTAGTAAAGAAGGAGTTTAAAAGGGTTGCTTTTTCTGTGCCAGTTTTATTGTTGTCGGGACAGGGATTGGATGTAGTACCAGGGTAAAAAAAGAGAGTTGATGGAGTTCCAGAATTGTTTTGGATTTTTGGAGTGGGTAGACTGTAGTTTGGTGTAGTAAGATTTTTTATCATTTGTGATAAGCTTTTTGGTTAGATTACGGAGTTGTTTATATTGAAGGAGGGTAGCTGGGAGTTTATTTTTGTTGTAGAGTTTCCATGTTTTATCTCTTTGTAGCATAAGTGATTTAGTGTCCTTTGATAGCCAAGGGGCAGAGTTGTATTTTATTTGTTTTGTTCGAGGTGGGGCTTGGGAGTTTAGGATTCCTAGGAAGGTAGTATTGAAGACGTCTGTGGCTTCATCTAGTGGAAGTCTTTTTACGGTATCCCAATTTGTTAGTTTAAGGGTTTTGGAAAAATATAGAAGGGTTAAAGTTAGTGAGGTTGCGAGTGTGGGCATATTGGTGTTGGTGAGGGGTGTATTGGGCAGCTCGGTGAAAGAAGGCTGGGATATGGTCACTCATTGTGTGCGGTAGTATACCAGAGTCAGAGATCTTATTAGGGTGGGAGACTAAGATCCAGTCCAGGATGGACCCTGGGGGGTTATTTCTGTTAGGTCTGGTAATGTCGTTTATTAGTTGGGTAAAATTACATAGACTGATAGATAGAGTGGGATTATTGTTGTTAATTTTATTCCAGTCGATGCTGACATCACCTAGAATATAA